>NW_027111148.1:1015237-1030408 GCF_000696795.3 Halyomorpha halys | reverse complement strand
TATATATATTGAACCGGAAAGTATTGTGATCGTGCAAAATTTCGAATTCGAATTTTCGACCTCTGAGGTCCTTTGATTCCAAATGACCAAGCCTCGCAAAGTGATCTGTGAGTGTGAAGGCACTATTTATTTATAGATTACATTAATCAAGTTCATAAAAGAAAGACCTATGAAATTGAAATTACACATTTAAGATCCGTCTTAGGTCTTATGGCACACCCGTCTGTGCCTTGGATGTGACTGGAACGTTTTCGTTAAAGTCGATAGGCTGGAAGTGCCACATTTCAGAATCATTTTTTTCCACTTTTTATTTTTTTTTTTCAAAAACAGCTCTAACGATTTTGGTTGCAATCATCATATCAGTGCACGATCAAGTGGTCCTTAGTACCCATATGCCGAATTAAAAAAAAAAAATGACCCTTGAGTGCCTTTAATTTTGTTAATTTTAAATAACTAACCATTTTAAATTGTAAACAGTAATAAAAAATGTAGAAATAAGAACAATAAAAGAATTTGTTAACTAGATAAAGGGCAATAATAGAGAAATAGAATTTGGAATTTAGAGTGGAAAATCGGAGACAGCCGATCTTTCCCGATCGCAATCATAAGGTACCCGGCTTTGTTTCATTTTGCTATGCTGTTGATATTTGTTATCCGCACTTCAGGAAACTCTAAAATACTAATTTTCACAGCATTAGAAACATAAAAATTAATTATTTGAAATTTTCGACTTTTTTTATGTTGAAATCGTGTGACACACGACTACCAGATTTTTCTTCTAATTTTCTTTTAAACGCCGTTAAAATCACCCGTAAAGCTGTAACCTTTGACGAGACCAAAGTTTTTCTTTATGCCAGTTGTAAAATTTCAAAATCTTTTATAGATCTCACGAAGTTCATTCATTAATAGTTTTATTTGATAATATAAATTAACTTCTACTTGTAACAAACTGTAAGATAATTAATTTGTTAACCTTCCTAAAACACATGCAAATTATTTGGTATTTGGTCTATCGAATGATACATTAACATATCAATGATAAAGCATGTAGTAGCATAAAGAAAAATATCTAAGGCGTTACTCTAACACGTGTCTAAAGTTATCTTTTTAATTGTATCAGAATAAAAAAAAGAAAGAGAGTAGACATTAGACAGCCAAGGTAGATTAGAATGATTTATAGTCGACTAGCCAACGCCCACACTAAGTGTCTCAACACTATACCACTTGTACTCAGTCTAATTCTTTTTCATGACATCACTGAACCTTCGGGCTATACTAATCTCTGATGTCAGGCTTTTGTTTACTACAACATTAATATATTTTTTTTAATAATTTATTTATTGATATTTACAACTGTATACACATATATACAACAAGAAAATTTGCTGTAGGTGACATAGTAACATGATAAAAACATGTGGAGAATCTACCCACTGATAGAACTCCAATAACATTTCTAGAGAAGAAGATTTCGAGGCCATCTTCTTTTCAGTGGCCTAGGAGGATTATTAGGTAATGAAGGAGAAGCCAGGTTAGAAACAAGTGGATTTGGGTAGTTGAGAAGTTTATTATGGAAGGAACGGTATCTGGTTCTGGCCAAATGAGCAACATAGGGGATAAATCCTGATGGATGACTTGGTTTGTGACAAAGTAAGGAGCATTAAGGATTTTACGAAGTATTTTGGACTGTAAGGATTGGATTCGGGAGGAATAAGATGGTTTAGTGGAACCCCAAAGCTCAACTCCGTATGTCCAGATAGACCTTATAATAGTCATGTAATGAAGACGAGACAACATCAACCACACGATGGCATTGCTGGATAGTGGAGTGGGATGTTCGGAAAGCAAACTACAACATTAATATAAAAAATACATTAAATGGTATTTCGTACGACCGTTTTATCTTTTTCTAGGAGGATGGAACAAAAATAGTAAAATTATCAAAACTGAAAAATTATCAAATCAGAAAATTAACTGATTTTAGCAATATTAATTAGGCCATTTTTATGATTATTTTGGTCTCAGCTTTTAGTTTTCTATGTTCAACTACGATTACACAAACGATGTACAAGAGCATATGTTAAAAAAAATTAAATTAAAATCTGTACCGCTACAACCCATGAAGGGTCAAGGGTGCAGTACTTTATAAAGAGGTACTGTTACTAGACCAACGGTTGTGCCAAGAGGTGATTTGGACAGAATCACGCTTGGCTGCCAGATTTTTACCCTATTAAGGGTGCCCAATTTATGAGCCTGGGTGGACTCCAGTATTCTAACAATGGTGAGGGATAAAGTTTTTCATTTTGTGGAACCACCACTTAATGAAAGAATTCTTCGCCAGTAGGCCGGATTTGAACCTGTGCCGCCAGAAAATCTTAGAACGATAGACCTAGGCCTAACCAACGGAGCTACGGACAGCCCTCCATTACTTTTAGAGTTTATTTGTGAATAAGGGTTCCACTTGTATTTGAATAAATTATTTATGAATCATTACAATAATAAATAAATTTACAATGACAGCTATAATTAGAAACAAAGGTAACTTGCAGCCTTAACTAATACAACATAAAATAAGTCCATTGTGCAAATGAGCAAAATACTATGCTGAATGAACGAGCTCGATTCTATGAACATCAAATTTCTCATTTTTTAGCTGTCAAAATATGTGGTTTAAAATATCTGGAAAAACCTTTTTATAAATATTCTAATTGAACTTTATAGAAAAACGAGTGAGGAAAGGCATTGTATTATAGAGAGAGAGCATTTCCACATCCTGACACAGAGATAGAATGCCTTATGATCTCCAGAGCAGAAGTAATTTAGTCAACAAGTCCCTAACATAGCTTTGTGGTGGAATGGGCTCCCGGCTCAACCTATTGCCATGTTAACAGCACTTGAGTGGATTGTTTCGTCCTAATTAAAATCCTTTAAAGTAAAATTTCAGGGGGCATTTAATTAAATGAACTTTATAAGCACTAAACACAGAGGGTCAGCTGCTAAGTGAAACAATTCTCATCGAATCAAATCATTCACTTTATATAGAGTGAATGGAGGTTGGGAAAAATTGTATTCATCGAACGTAATTCGATAAGTGATACTTGAGAAGTGGAAAAAAAAATTGAAATTGTCAAAATTTCAAGTGCCAATTTAATAAAATTAAATTCTAATAAAAAAAAAGTCTAATAATCTTTAAATCAAAATTAACATATTCTTGTTTTATTTTTATTTTTAACACCTAGCACAATTCACAAATATATTTTATTTAGAATAACTATACTATATATATATATATATATATATATATAATTGACCGTATAATTTCAAATTATGAAGATTTTCAGGGTTTGGTCAAAAGAGAAACAGAAATAGTTTGTACATTGTAAGATAATATGATACAACAAGATATATTAAGGTAGGGTTAAAAGTATATACAATTAAAAGAAAATAAGAAATAAAATAGTATAATATAAAATAAACAATGATAAGAATATAAAAAAATAAGTAAAAGCTATTATTCTTGATCCTAAATGGTATAAAAAAACCACAAAAGTTTTAATAACATTTATTATAAAAAGGTTCATTACGAGACTATTTCCTGTAACTGATCAAACTAAAAATAAATAAAATTGTCTAAATTTAAAGTGTTCATTTTATAAAATAAAATTCTAATAGGATAATGTCAAATGATATTTAATTGAAATTAACAAATCTTGTTTTGTTTTTTCTCTTTGGTACCTGAATATCCGCCATTGTAATCAAAGCTGAAACAGAAGAGAGCCAGTGACTGGTTCGTACTCTCTCTCTCTCTCTCTCCTCTGTCACGCCCCTGAAAGGCTCATAAGCCCGACCTTTTTGGCTTCACTTATTCCTACCAGCTTACACGCTTGGTTACTCTCCTTTCACTAAGATTTATTGATACCTTTGCTTATTGGAAGGTAGATTGTAGTTGCAGTCGAATCAGCTGGCATGAGAGAAGAAGTTGTGTGATATGGATCAGCCGCTACCAAAATTATTATTATCATTATAAAAAAAAATATTTTTCCTTTATATTTATTTGTAAAGGATTTTTATTTTATTATTTTACAGTCACCTTTTACATCCCTTTCAGTCTAAATCTCACGTAATCTGATTGTTTAGAAGTTGAAAATAGCTATGTCGTTTCTGATTTTTGTACATTGTTAACGTGGACAGTTTTTTAGCAATGCATATTTGTCTATCAATTTGGTTAAAAGCACAGAAAGGAGTTAGTTTGAGCATTATTTTACCCGATACACTCTCTAAAATACTATAATGAAACTGAGGTATAAATATAAAATTTATTTATTCAGAACAAACGCAGAACATCAAAGGAAGGCCACAATTTGGTTGTAACCCTCTTTGACGGTACTAGAAAAGACAGTCATGGGTAGAAAATCTGTTTAATAGCAATAAATAGAATATTAAAAATCAATCTGTTGGAAAGAATGTAAACGAAGACAAAATGATTTTTGTCATGTTCGCAGTTGTACGTCGTATAAATTTATTAACTTCTAGCTACTGAAAGATCTCATTCAAGAATATATAATGAAGATGAATATACACTATACGTAGAAGATGAGACAGGATAGAAAGAAGAAGAGGAAGACAGAGAAGAGAACAATAGGAAGGAGGGGGCACAAATAGCTTTTAGAACCGCAACTTAGTGAAGCAGCCCCCACTGCCATTTATCTTGTCCTTCTGGCTTTCCTCACTATCAGTGAACTAATGATCTGGCTTATCCTCTCTCGGCCAAACATAGTCACCTTGACAAATTTAACGTATTTGTAAACAGTTTAATAGACCACTAACGTATGAAATAATAAAGATGCCATAAAGCTCTTCATAGCAAACTAAAAAGCTAAAAGGCATGGATTTTATGATACCAAGTACTAATTAACAAAAATAATTATTCATTCAGCTGCAAATTAGTTGAAATTAATCCTTGTTCGTTCCAAAAGAGATATTAGATATACTGATTTTCTAAATGAACCTTTCCGTCGATAGATTGACAAATTCCGATTTCGAAATAAGTACTCTTGATAATGTATCGATTTGCAAAAGTATAGGAAAAATATAACAGTTTACTAAAATTTATAATTTTCTCTTAACCATTTATTCAATGCTAAATTGTTATATAATCAACATTGAAAATACTAAGAATAACTTTATCAAATAAAATAAGTTTATTTTAATTGATTTTTTCTTGTGTTT
Organism: Halyomorpha halys; assembly: GCF_000696795.3. NCBI lineage: Eukaryota > Metazoa > Arthropoda > Insecta > Hemiptera > Pentatomidae > Halyomorpha > Halyomorpha halys. Next base: position 1,025,179 of record NW_027111148.1, on the reverse strand, counting down.
AATGCATTTTTATTTTATTTTTACTTATGAATTAGACCATCCACTTTAATTGGTAATAGAGAAACCACACAAACGTCTTATACCATTAATCACCATTTTTGGTATGACATGCAGCCCGTAATGAAATGCAGCAATCAAATTTTAACTTCTAAGCACTAGACTGTCTATACAACCGCAAAGGCCGATTAATCAAACACAGTAAGTTGTGTAGGCAACTCAGAATTTTAATATTAACTGGGATAAGTAGAACTTTCACATACCGTCGAAAGCATTAACAGATCTTCATAGAGTGAAAAAAAATGGAATGAGTAAACAACACATTGGTTTCGGTATCATAACTTATGCAATATTGTTATAAAAGAGTATCGTTAAATAATTCCGCTCAACTGTTCCTATATCGTGGAAAATTGAAAAGAAATGAAATTTATTTAACACTTCAATACCATTAAAGCAATATAACCGATAGCTTAACCAGTAATCTTACTTTTTTCTTTAATCATCAAGTCACTATATTTAAATATAGCTATTATAAAGACAACCCTAACATACATTTGTTCCTGACATCAGCTGAAGAACCCAATGCGAAATAAAAGTACACATTTTCAACACAAAGTAAACGGAGAGAGAGTTAAAGGAGCCTGAAATTTTCTGAAAACAACGTTTTTAAATTATTCTTGCAAACATGATGTAGAAACTAACTTCTAAAATATTATATAAATCGATTGATCATCCAAAAAAAAACTTCTGAGAAAGTCAAAACATACTTAAAACTTCATATATCTTTATTAATTCAGCGCATAACGTTTTAGACAAATATTTGTCTTTGTAAAACTTCTATAAGACCAATCGTCTAATTATTGATTAAGTACATTGATTTTAAAAATTGTTGATAATGTTTAATGTATGACATTAAAGGAATAAGATTTAAAAATGGACAAAATTTAGACCGAAACGTAATCCAAAGAATACATAAAGCTTATATGAAGTTCTAAGCATGTTTGATTTCTCAAAAAAGTTGATATATAAAAGAATATATGATCCTCTGGAAATAGTTTATAATATTATGTTCAATTGTTCATTTTTTATATTTAATCAGTGACGTCACACAATCAGTTAGCTTTTGTTAAGACTGCGAAAAGAATAAGAAACCACGTCAAATAGTAAAATTTGCAGATACGCCACTTCCAGCGGACGATATGTAAAACAAATATTTAAACAAAAACATTAAACTTATAGGAGCGATGTAATTAAGTGAGTAAGGCACTGAGCTCCTAACTCCCAATCCAGATTACAGTCCGCCTGTGGCAGACTATTAATTGTTCTGTTAAATCAGCCGTGGGGTTAGACCCTCCTAGGGACACCCAGCCTCCATAATGTGGGTTCCTTTAATTAGAAATAAAATCTAGGGTTGAGCGTGATCTGACTAAATCATCTCTGTGCACAACTTTTGGTCAAGAAACCTTAATTTCTTATCAAGTATTAAACGAGGGAAGGGCCCTTCGTGTGTTTTGGTTGGGCATTATTTTGCATTGATTTTTTTTTAAAAAACATGATTTCTCTCTCGGTTACAATTTCGCTAAACATCCTTTTTAAAAAATTGCTATTCTATTACATATAGCATTTCTCACAACTACAAATGAAGTCATGACTAAGGACTGCAGCGGTTAATTAAAAAAAATAGAGGATCAGTATAAATAATAATGATATTATTTATCTATTCTGCGAGTCCCATCAGAATAACATTATAGAAAATAAATTTTACTACCAACAACGAAAAAAGTTTAGCTGAAAACCAGTATATTAATTTTAATTATTTTTTTAACTGGAGGAATAAGAAGTGAAGGAATAGGCGGAATTTGAAAGTTGGAAGGGTACTGGAGCGATAAATAGAAGAAAGGATGGAATTCCATAAGAGGGAATATCCGATCATGGAAGTTCTGAATTGTAATATCCGTAAAAAATAAATTAAATAAAATGTTTCCATTCAACACAATAAATTTATATTATAATATTGATTACAAAAATGAACGAGTAACACACCATCTACTTATCAGTCATAATTTTCTTCTTTTTTTTTACAAAAGAGGTTGATATTACAGCAACCATATATACTTAGTATGTTGGACAAATATCAATACCCTAAAAAATATAAATGATACATAAAAATTACATTAAGAGTGAAATTGGGTTTTTAAATCTGGGAAGAACGGTAAAAAACAGAAAATAGTCGTAACAGATTAAGTACTGCTTTTCCTAGACAGTTCCTGAAATCAATTCTGAAAAACAAATATTTTCAGAACAAGTGTCTGAAGAGCAAATTATAATCGATATGACTTTTCTACAACATCGATTATAAATTTCAATTCTACACATTCTAAAATATATTTATTTTTTTAATTTACAGTTGCATAAGATAAGAAAACCCCTGAAACGTAAAGCCTTCTTTTTCAAATCATAAATGGAAATAAAATAAATACCATAAAGATGTATAAATAATCCTACAAGTCTATCCAGCATATCGATGGCTTGCCTCACAGTGGTGCTAAATACTTTTACACTAACTTATAATAAACAATCCAACTAAAGGTTTTTGGAAAATAACGACTTTTATTAATTATCAAAAAATTTTCTAATAGAGAAAACCTGTATGTATTTTTTGCGGAATTATTGGAAACGGAATGAAAAATAGTTTATTATTCTGGGACTAGGTCACTTGAGAACAATCAAAAGGTAATTTTAATTTTACAATAACATAACATTAGCCAAAAACAATATGGCTGCACTTAATTAAAGGTTATATAAATTGTATTGTATACAAATAATTTTAGATACTGAGAAAAAAAATTAAAAACTAACTGACCTAAATACATAAAAAACAAAACAAAAAGGTAGTTAGAAATTATCTGTATTATTATTATGCTAGAATATATTGGTGAAATAAAATGTGATTAAATAGAAGGGTTTTAAATGAGGAAAGAGTTGGTACATGACGTATGTTAGAGGGAATGGAGTTCCAGTGAAAGGCACCTCCTGTAAAAATTAATTTAGCAAAAGCAGCAGTTCGGTGATGTGGAGGGTAGATGTCACATAAACTGGGCAGATAGCATGGGATTAGACTGAGAATTTGAAATACAGGTTTTCTAGGACATAGGAGGGGCACTAAATACTAATGACTTGGAATAGAATGAAAGCTAGGAAATACTGGCATCGGAAGGATGGATAGAGCCAATGGGTTATGTGTGTATATCTGGTGATCCCGAAAATAAATTGTACTGCGCAATTGCCAGCACAATTCAGCGGAAATGTACTTTAGCACCACTGTGAAGTAAGCCATTGATATAAAAAAACCAACTGAAAAACCAAAAATTGATTATATATCATATTGAAAAAATATCAAATGTTATATATTTAACACTTATTGAAAAATAATATATTGAATCCCCTAAGCCTAAAAAAAAATATATACCCTTTTTTTAGTATCCCTTCAGTGCAGGACCATTATTTCAAAAGGATTTAAAGGATATTTATAGACTTAAGATTGTCATTTTAAAATAATTCCGAAGTATTTATTGGCCGGACCGAGGGGGAGGGGGGCCGAGGGTTGATATTGATTTGATTTTCAAATCCCCTCTTAATTAAGAGGCAGTCCCTTCAGCTAATCCCTAAACTTAACATTGATGTTAAGCCGATGTTCCATTAAATTATTATTCAAAATCGCTAAATTATTGCCAATGCTAATTCAGTTAAATCTCTCAACACTTGGTCGCGTAATAATTCATCTCAATAAACGAGAATTTATTCAGAACATATTTTTAGTGCACGAGATAATATTAAAAATAAACTATGGGTTTTTAGTATTTTGTCAAAAAGAAATAAATATTTTATTTGTTGGTCGAAATAAATGGATTTTTTTTTTTATTTTAACTTTCAAATATACGGAATATATTGTAAGGAAGAGTATTTCTATCGTAAAAAAATTCGAATTCGAGTTTTGAGGTTCCCTGAATCGAAATAACCACGTCTCGCAAAATAGTATGTGTGAATGCATGGTGTTGTAAACAAACTAGCTCAAAAACAAAAATTCATACCAAACTGAAATTAAATTTTTTATAGTAAGGGGAAGATTTGCTGAAATCGCCCCACCAGACGTGTAACTTTATAAATTGATTTTACACTTTTTAAGGAATTTCTCAAAAACAGCACTAACGATTCTGATTAAATTCGTTAAATCAATGTACAATTAAGAGTTATTCAATATCATATAGGTTTGATCCACATTTAAATAGTTTAATAGAATTTAAATGACGAATTTAAAAAAAATCTTCCTCTAAAGTACTTATAATTTTGTTTATTCGAAATAAATAACAAGTAATCATTGTTAGCAATAACAATGCATACATACAAAATATTAAAGACCTTTATTCATAATTAAAGGAGTAAAAAATAAAAAGAGTTAAAAGAGTTCGAATCGAGAAAAGCCGAGACTTTAGTATATAATTCAGATTTTTTTTATGATGCGACAAAAATAATTATGCTGTGACTACTTATATAAATAGCAATAAAAAAAAATTGTGCTTCACTAGTCAAAAATATGCTGTGTATAAGGCAACCCAATGAAGTTGAGTAGTACAACATTTTTAATAAAGGGTTCTCTCTAATTATGGGTCATTCCAATCACTTAATTGGATGTTCAAATTTCCAAAGTATCTTATGAGGCAGTCCTTCAGCTAATCTCTAAACTTAAGATTGACCAAGCCGATGTTCCACCAAATTATTTTTACAAAATTCGTAAATTATTTATCAACTATTGGCAAAATATGAATTAGGAACTGATATTTTGTTAACAATCGGTAGTTTGATACCCTTATTTAACTGGTAGAATTGACCAAAATATTCACGTTTTATTTTTAGTTAAAACTTATGAATGAAAAAGTACTCTTCCTGGTTTTAATTATTTATTTTATATCATTAATAAATAAGAGTATTTTTTCATTCATAAGTTCTAATTATGTATGAAACTCTTCCAGTAGAAGATATAACTTCAAGAATTCATGTTTAAATATGAAAAGTGGTTAGTAGTAAAAATAATGTAAATCAAGGAAATCGACCTACATAAAGAAACAAATCTAAAGTTTTCTTTTAATAATTCCTCATATTACTTTTTGATTAAAAGGAAATATTTTTTACCTTTATAGCCCATAAAACCAATCCAGTATAAATTTACGCCGAATAAAAAGTATAAAAATAGTGATAAAATCTATAGAAATAGAATTTTTTTTTTAATCACCAGTTGAAAGATGGAGGGTTAATTAAATATTACATACATATAAAACGATGAACGCAAACTATTTTTAAAAATAAATCTATTAATTAATATGTATATATTTTTGTTGAGTAAATGAATCATAGATCAACGATCCTTCATACTTTCATAATGTCAAAAGCAATCCATAGATTCAGGGTTTCACAAACACTATATCGTAAACACAATAATACCCTTGTTGCCACTATGGGAAAAGTAATATTATCGCTAGAGGAATTATGTTTTCAGAGCGGTTGATATAGAGCTGAAAGTGAGAGGCCAGCTGAGCGCAGGAATCAATACAAGTTGCCCTAGGTCCGGGCGTGCCTCAAGGGCACCACCTATCGCACTCCTATCTAATATACACGACTAGCCCTACTGATTCTTTTTTTTTTATTGTATTAATTAATATGATCATTATTAAATAGGATTATTATACTAATTATCCAACTAAGATTCTACTAAGCAGACAACAATTATATATACAGTTATCTAGGGCCTATGTTAATCAGAAAATTATTATAACTTTACTAAACATAAAGCAACAAAATTTAGTGAATATTAATATAATTTTTTTAACATAATTATTTTGTAATAGATTCGTACAATGAAAGCTGAAACTTTCATAGAAATGATTTTTGTTGTTGTTTTAGTTAGTTGTATTGATAAATATCAATTTTTGTAAATTGAAATAGTGGAAAATTAGTCTTGTCTCGCTTAAAAAACATATCATTGCCTTAAGTTTTTCATTGAGAAAAGTTTATCAAAGCTCAAAACCTCAATAAACATTCAGCATTATTGATTTATCTTCCTGAATAATTTATTGATCAATATAATACGAAAATTTCCTTTTCCGAATTTAGACTGTGATACTTTATCACTTATATGAGAATATATTTATTTATAAAACTATTTGATCAATAATTATTTTTATTAAGACTACGTTTCTGGATTAGAGACGTATGCGTGATAAAAATATGAAACCTTGTAGACTAAACGGTTTGATTGGAAAATATCTTATTTTTTGCGTAAATTTAAAGATTATCAATTCATTTCTTATAGTTGTTACCTTATAGTATAATACTTTCACGAACATATTTATTTATTATTTTTAAAAAAAAAGTTAATTTTAAGAAAATGAAAAGTCTTTGAAAAAAATTACACTTCGAGCTAGCACTAGTAAAATTAGTTAAAACTGTAAATCGGCATGGAAACACAACTCCTGCCCTTCGATAAAACCTTTATTATCACCCCTTTTAAATATTTATATCATTATCTAATTATATATTATCTATATCTAATTAAATATCATTAATTAGAGCCAGGAGATTCTTAAATTTAAAAAATCTACTAATAGTACGAGTTTATCAGTAAATCAGTAAAATTTACTTAACACTAATAGTAAAATACTTGTACAGATTTATAATAAATATATTTTAAAATCAGGAATCGATGAGACAAGAAAATTATATATTTTTTGTCTCTCTTTTAAAAGATCTAATTTGGCAGTCACTTGACTTCACACTTTTTCCAACGATTTTGTTTAATAAAATTCACTCATTTGAGTCCGAACTTTTCTTTTATCATTTTATTACAAAACATTTGTTACAACGATTGTGCAATACTAAACTATTAATGATAATATATAAAAATCAATTAAAGCATTGACCAAATTAATATCATAAAATATGTCATCGACTGTAGGGCCTCGTATTTTGCGGACGCCAATATGCCTGAAAAAAACCAATGTTCATTTAATCTAATATCAGACGTATATAGAATTTTCTCCTGATAACTAATATTATCACTAACATAAAACATTCGACGATCTGAAAAATACTATTATAATTTGATACGGTCCTTAAATCCAAAAAACATATACAATTTTTTTTAAATTTTAAATTGATATTTAAAATAGTTATTTGTCAGGACTGTAAATTATTCGTTTTTCAAATATTATGTATCATTCCTCAACGATCAATACATTTTTAACAAAGTAAATTATGTGTGGTTTTCCGAAATATTTAAAAGGAATAAGAACTACACAGACTGAGGTAAAATTAAATAATATGTCAATGATTATTTTCATGATCATATATTCCCTTCTATAGGTAATATAAGCAAATAAAACTATTTTCTAATTTTCATCAAATGTCCTGGAACGGGAAGAGGGTTGACTGAAACGTAGATAGGAGATTGTGTCAGGTCTAACCTCAAAAGATTTTGAGGATTGTTTCTTAGTTGAGTAAAGGATGATATAAGGGGGTCAAACCTCGACTGGCTCAATACCGCAGCGGCTCTGGTTCGAATCCAGCCTGGGGAAGTTGACGTGGCGGTCCCACGAAATAAAAACTTGATCGCTCACTATAGTAAGAATAGGTTGATTACCTATAGATAACTCCTTCCTCTCTCCATATGTCATAAACAATGACAAAGGATATAATAAAAAAAAAATTATCAGTATTAAAACTTGGAATTCGTTCAGTCTTGTTATTATTATTCGACTTATTTAAAAAAAAACAATCAATCAAAATTAAGGAAAAAATAAAATTAAATGTTTAATGCTAAAACTTTAGGGGTGAAATTAAGAAATTAATTTGGCCCTCAAAACACCTAAAATTACCAAAAGCTTAAACTACGAAAATTCCCCAATGATTATACAGATAAGTTAATATTTTTTTTTTACATATCAAGTAATAAGTTGAAGGCGGCATAGAGCTCAATACAGAGCTCATTATTCAGCAATTTTAATATTAATAACTACCGAGTATTTTTAATATTTAATGTGACAATGAAAAATATATAAAGAGGTGAGGGACTGCGCATATCCTCCTTTAACGATTTCCAAGCCAGGTTAGGCTGAATTGAGGAAAATGTGCTCATAATTCTGTACAACAAGGCCCCGGGGATATTGAACGGCTAAATATATCATCTCTTGATCGAGGCACTTTATCGGCATTATCTATATCATATAAATTTGAGGGCTTCATTTCGTTAGTCTAAGGGAGGTAAGGGAGTAATAGCATGAAAGGGATAATCATACATACTTTTGAAAAAAAAAAGGTAAAGAAAAAAATAATATGGATGGAGGAAATAATATAATGTATAATTTAATATATATGTGTAATTTCAAATATACAAATACACAATTCACAAGAGAATTAAAACGTAAGTGAATACAAATTCTTTGCAAAATTTTCGAAAAACTGGATATTATTCCTTTAAAGAATATTGTAAATATTCCTTTTTACATAGCATCTTCTTTAATTTTTCTGAACCTTAAATTCCGGTAGATTTGGGAAGTTAACATCCGGGTTTTCCAGTCTAACTTAATTATTCCTATTCATCCCTCTATTCTCAGTCCGCTGGTGTTCCTCAAGGTAGTATCCTCGATCCCATCAACTACACCGTCTATACAGCTGACATCCCAACGAATCCTAACACTACCCTCACCACTTATGCTGATGACAATCGTGTGATCACTGTTAATAATAACCTTTTAATTGCATCCCGAACTCTCCAATCCCATATCAAAGCCTTCGAAGAATGGTGTCGTAATCGAATGTTTAAAATAAAGTCCAACGAATCCCCTCAAATCACCTTTACCCTTCGTCGTAAGCCTACCGACTGCCCTGCAATCTCCTTTAATAATGTTGATCTTACCCCTGTTGAACAGATCCGCTACCTTGGAATACATCTGGAGAAACGACTATCCTGGAATCCTCTCGCAAGACTGAAAAGACAGGAAACTACGCGTCGATTTCGACTATTACAGCACTTACTGGACAAAAGGTCTAAACTTCCAATGCATTACAAAAGACTGATCTACATGACTGTAATAAGGCCAATCTGGACATACGGAGTTGAGCTTTGGGGCTCCACTAAACCTTCGAATTCCTCTCGTATCTAATCCTTACCATCCTAAATCCTTCGTAAAATCCTCAATGCTCCTTTCTTTTCCACAAATAAAATCATACATAAATACCTTAATGTTCCATAAGTAACAGATATAGCTCGAACCAGATATGACTCCTTCCATTATAAACTCCCTAACCACTCAAACCCCCAAGTTTCTAACCTTGTATCCTCTTCTATTCCTGACAATCCTACGTTTGTCCTACAACGTGGCGCCTGAAAAGAAGATGGTAACGAAACCTGCTAAATGTCATTAGAGTGCTACCAATGGGTAGTTTCTCTACACGCCTGTAACACTCCACATTAATGGAGATCAAATTTACTAAATGTATTACTATGTACAGTTGTAAATAAAAAAATAGAAGAAAACCTAAAAATAAAAATCATTAAATCCATTTTTTCTCGCGGACGAAATCCCTCACTAACCTATTCGGGACAGCACATATTTTCGGAGGCCATCCCCAGAATCCCCCCAAAAAAATTTTCCCTTTATGTTGGCCATTAAAAAAAAGAAAACATGTTTGTGATCAGTCTTTTTATAACTCCCTTTATACAAATAAGATGATTGCACGCCTAGTGTGCAGCAAGCTCCTCCGAATGTTTTTATTACGAGAGACGGATAGCAAACCAAAGCCCTGTCTCTAATAATAAAGTACAAACTAATACTATTAGTATCGTCTATTTAACTTAATACAAATACACTTGTACTTTAGTACTTTTTTTTT
>NW_027111148.1:960739-1009937 GCF_000696795.3 Halyomorpha halys | reverse complement strand
TTGATAACCTTCATCCTGTCAGGTCTGATAGGAAAATGTAATAAAACATCATTTTGCTGATCTGACTGAAGTTCGATCCGACAGGAAGCTTCACTCTCTTCTAGGAACCGAACTTACACAGAACAGTAGCACTATTGTTATCTGAGATCACAAGAGCAGACCGCGATGTGCACACTTCGAAATCTGGAAGAGAACTGTTTAGTACTTTTTAACTCCTGTGATATCACTAATAGTCCTCCCTATTATGAAAAAAATAAGTATTAGTTTAATTAACACGTTGTTTCTATACTTGTATTTTGAACTAATACTATTAGCTTTCATTACGAAATTGGGCCCAGGTGTGCAATATAAAATAAGATAAAAATACATTATTAAATTTAACAACAATTATTCAAAAAATAGTCGGATAACATTTATTACTTATTTTAGGTTCAGTAATGAAGAATATAATGTAATTATAGATAAAATGTAATAAATAAAAATAAAAGAATGTAATCCCAAATAAACATAAACTGTTAAGAAGCAGTACGAGATAATGTATTTTTCTGGAAGGATGGCTCTTGCTTATGCTGTACGGCATGATAAGCCTAAACAATTGCCCAATCATAATCCAACATGAAACCAATATCAAATTTTATTTTTACACACATCTAGGATAATTTTTGTTTAAAATCAGTCTTGTTCTAACGGCCTCTTCTTCCATTCTGACTGATAATTGCAATTAAAGATCATTGCACTCATGGTGTGCAGTCGTTCATTTTGGCTTGGGAATGCATTGCACACACTTTGAGTAATTGGTCTCAAATGGTTTAAGTACTTGAATCAGTTTGCTCCTTAATAGCTTTAGTAACAACAATTATACCACAGTAAAAAATTTACATGGCTTAATCAAACTGTTGGAGAGCTCAGTGAGTAAGGCGCTGTGCTACTAACTCTGGGTGTGGCAGATAATTATTTATTTTATTACTGTACCCCAAAATGGGACCTTAATTGGGGAAAACCTAGCTGTTAAGCTTGATCATGAACAAATCACCTCTTTGGACAATCATTGTTTAAGAAACAATACTTCATGGGATGTGGTTCAAGTTCTTTTTTCATTATTGCTATCAAACCGCAGTTTTTTAAAATTAAGTAAAAATTATTTTAAAAATTTTGTTTGTAAAGAAAATCGAAAACGTAATCGTATAACCGGTAGCGCTATTTGCAGACTCAATAGATTAATAATTACGAGAAAAATAGCATAACCTATAGCGAACAATTATAGTTTCCTAATTATACACATACTGCTTATTTTTCAGTTAACCAAATATTATATTCCACCATTCCAAAGTATTTACCGATATTATGAAACTCTGTATTATCTTCTGTTTTTATCGATTTTCATTCTGATATCCCGAATACATTAAAATTTACCTAAGAAATAAACAATTAATCTAATTTTTTGAAAAAAAAAATCATGGAGATATTGACCTTTGATGCAATAAAACAGAATTAATTTGTGGATGCGGTCAACAAAACAAATAGAAAGAGTAAAATGTTGAAGTATACATAGCAACATTTCGCAGGTTTTTCTCCTTCTCACCTCCCCTTCTTTTCTTTTTAATTATGTTTTTATAATTATTAATCCCCTTCTCTTACCATTATCGTCATCATTGTTCGAAAAGTACAAGGCATCAATAATAGAAACGAAATTAAGAAAAACAAATTTTATTCATTGACTATTTAATTTATTCACTTTCGAATAAACAAAACCTCCTAATTACTCACTGCCCGACATGATACGGTCTAAAAGTAGGGAGGAAGTACATCTACACTGTTCAAGAATTCAAATTTAATTATAGGTCATCCTCCGCCTCCTCCGTAGAATAAATGAATAAACCTTTGTTCTCTATGTAACAGGAGAGGCAAATGTACAAAGAGCTAAGTGGATGAAAGGCAAAAAGCAAAAATAAAAGACATCACTAATGTCCCGGGCGGAGCAGAATGTACGCTAAAAGGGAAGTAGGGAATTGTACATGTTTGTGATTTACTCTACCCATTCGAATACCAAATGTGGATTGAGTTTTTTTCAGAAAAGCACTTTAGTTTTTTGATGTTACCAAAATGGACTGGCTTTTTCTTTTTAAATACATATTTTCCCGCTTTAACCTTTTTTACTGAAGGTAAATAAAGCTCCGAAATTGAAATGGTTTGTAAACAGTGAGAACCTAAAATAGTCTTGCTGAACTGAGGGCACATTTTGAACAAACATTGGATTTCTATTAGATTTTAATACCTTAAAGTTTACTACAAATATAATTATTTATATTCAGTGATATTTGTGTACACAACGTTTAATATATAAATTGTATTTAATAATCAACATAAAATTAAATAAAATCTATGTTCTAGCTTGGAACGAACCTTGCTTGTTTCGATTTTGCAATACGTTATAATTTTTTATTTTAAATATCAAACATTATTCAACAATAACTAAAGTGCTTAAAATGAGCTGTTCTATAGAACAATAATGTGTTTAACTTCATGAATCTCCGAATTGGTATCGATAAAACACCTTCCAAACGGCAAAATATGCAGTTACATTAATGTTAATCCTAAATTTATTAATATAAACAAATAATAACATTCGCGCAAGAACTAAACTAAACTAGGGGATGAAATCTACTTAAAAAATAAATTTTCAAATTAAAAAATTTGATTAGGGAAAAAGGAAAAGATGTACTCGTGAAGCTAAAAAAAAAGCCAATTGTTCGTTATATTTATTTTTTTCCGAAGACTCAATATTATGAATAGATAAATATTTTCAGAGAATAATTTGAAAAGAATACATAAATGACAGGTGCTTATGACGGATGATTAATTTGGGGATTATTTTCAAGAAGCATCAAATAAGCTCATTAGTTGTGAATTTAAGCTGATTAATGAATTTTGGTATCGTTAGTGCAATTTGGAAGATCATGATAAGTAAATTCATTGTAACTGTTCAGATCTCTTGGAACAGATCTGATCTTCCGGATATGGTAGTAGTGCAGAAGTAGGTGTATGAATGACAAATTTTCCTAGAAACTTAATTTTGATTTTTCCAAGACAGGACCAAGTTCCTAAGTAATATTAGGAAAAATTCTTTAGGAGACATCTTTTCTATTTTCATCTAATACTCAATGACCCCCAAAAAAGGTGCCTACAGAAGGAATAGACTCAAGTAAAATTAAAATTTTTATTTTTTACATTTCATATTAAAATAATATTTTTGTTAAAAATAAAAACATCCATAATCAAAACAAATAATTGAAATTGCTTAGTATTTGTATTTGTAGTATAGTATCTATATTATAGATTTTTTTTTAAATATGAAAACTCCACTCGACTCTAATTTACATAATGATTTTATAAAAAATATGAGGAGATGATTTGTTCATGATCACGCTCAGCATATGAAGCGGATACTCTCACCACCTTTAAAAGTACCTCTTGAACCCACATGGTTCACTCATGACAACAGTAACAAAAAAAATATTTATATTCCACAGCAGGATTCGAACTCACAAAGTCATATGTGTAATTTTTGATTCGAGTCAAAATTAAGGTAGCAATATATAAATGTAGACCACCTCAACTTATAATAAATTGTTAAGAGAAATACATTAATATATTTTTGAGCGAAAGTACCACTAAATTAACTATCATATAAAATAATGATCAAAACAAAAGAAGATGCAGCTACTGAATAGCGAAGAAACGATAGAGAAAGGAAACGAAAATATCGTATTTATTTATTAGGTATTTAAGGGATTCCCTTAAAGTTTCGTTGCCTGTTATAATTAATTAACAGGCTTAAAATCTACCTAATTTAACAGTTCAAAATTAGGTACAAAATAATAACCATGACCCCATCTAGTTAATCTGATTTATAGTTTAGATAGACTAAAAGAGATTGAAGTTAATGGTATCCTGTTCGCTAGGAGATAGTCTCTCTTCCCCTTCCCCCTGACAAGACAGAAGAAGGCTGGAACAGAGACAGATGCCCCCGAACGACGTGAAGGATACGCGAGGTTTGAACCTTTATGTTAGAGCATAAGTCTCGTTTTCAGGCTCTTTTATATAGCCAACAAGATAGGGTGCCCCTTCAACAGCATACATCATTCATAAGGCGCACCCCCAACCACTTTTTCTCTTTCTTCAAATAATTTATATTAAGTCCCGTTATACCAATGCGCTTAACCCTACAGAAGAACAACGGAGAGAATGCTTTATATACAATGCCGGTCCGAAATTCCAGACCACATCAATTTTTTGAAAGAATATCGAAACATTTTGGAATAAACAAACTAAAATTGGAATAAACAAAAATAAAATACCTTTTCAAATGAAATTTTAATTCAATATAATATAAGCATGTACATAGAACAATGCAATTTTAAAAGAACATAGTAAAAAATTAACCTATAACTGATGACGTATAAATTACAAACGCAACTGGTGAAGGGAAGTTAAATTAAAACATATTTTTTTAAGTAGTTCAAACGTTTATTCACTAACGAAAACAGCAGTGGTTCTAGAATAGTCACACTAGCAGGAGTATACTGTCAACGCTAAGGGCACTGCGCGTTTTTTTTTTGTGTGTTTTTAATATTCAATGTTAATGCGTCTTACTTTGTCAGGAATGAAATAATCCACAAGGACATATATATAACCCAGAGTTCAATCCTTCCATGATAAATTTCCTAATCACCCAAACCAACTTATTTCTAACTTTTCTTCCGCTTCAATACCTGACAATCCTCCTAGGCGTCTGATAAGAAGATGGCCTCGAGACCATCTAGTTTCTACACAAGAATGTTTCGTAACGTATTTCATAGCATTGTAACATAGCCAACGTCACATTTATTGGTTGTATATTTATGTTATACACTAGTAAGTTTCGATAAATAAATAAATTTTAAAAAATATAAAACTAAAAATTAATCTTTAATATATACTCACTTTTAATAGTTTCCATACCAAAAGGTTTTTGTAAAATAATAATGGATGACTAAAATCGACAGATTTTTTTTCATTAACAAGATTAAGATTTGTTTCACTTTTTATACAATTTTTTTTATAATTAGACGAATGGTTAACAAAGCGGAATTAAGATTAAATATTAAATTATTATATTAATAACATATACAAATTATATATTCTCTGAATTCCAATATACTTTACCATCAAACTAATATATGTTTATTTTACATCATGTATATATTATTGGCTGTTAAAGGATTAGTTTATTAGAAGGATGGCGGTTAAACTGTTAGTTTATAAAAAGAGATCATTTTTAACAAGAATTATGTTGGTAAATAATAAAAAAAAAATCCTGAAATAGTTACTAAATCAATGAAAAAAGTGTCGAAATTGTTTACAAGCCTCATTTGCAACGGTACTCTAAAAATTAGTTCAGGCTTCCTACAATAAAAAGTGTATTCATTAGAAAGAAGAACTAGACAAAATTCTTTTGAACTATTCGAATAAGAATTAACAGTATTATTGAAAATGGCTGTACCATTAATTGATTTTTAAAAATTCCTATTTCAAATTTACAAGAGATAGGTAACTGGTTATAACGATGATCAGCTATGATGACCAAATATGCTTTGTACTATGGAAGTCGTTATAAACAATATTAATATATATACACAAGCAACTAATAACACACAAAAACAAATAAATTCAGCTACCCCAGTAATTATTAATAAAATGGATAGCTTTCTCTGGGTCCAGCATCCGCGAGTGCTTAATCTTTCATCAGCACTCCCTCAGCAGCGTGGCTAAGTGTATTGGAGAAGGGGCTGGCCGAAGCAGTTACCCCAGATCGACTACGGAGGCCTAGGGTCCTCTGAGGTGGCTCATTACCCAGCCTGATCGTTCAATCTCCTGGGGCCCCTCTCTCAGATTGGGGCGGGGCCTCCCTCGCCAATATGTTATCGCCTCGTCTCCTTCTTTGGGACCATCATAAATACCGAGTTACCGTCGACGTTATGGCATGCTGTATAATAGCATCATTACTCTAAGGAAGTATTATTCAAAATCTCCATCAAATTGTCAAGTATAAAACATAACAGTAAAAAAGTGAGTGTAAAATCAAAATAAATTATTTACTCCTTTTTTTAGGTCATAATAGTAAAAACAATCATTATTGATAATTACAACATAAATCTAGTTATTTTATGTTGTTGTTTTTCAATTTCAGGCACTTTTTAAATATAATCTATTTAACTATTTTAAAGTCTCCTCTTCCCGTTTTAAGCAAATATATTTCCAAATTGATATAGAACCTTCATTCGGAAGGATTGCCTTTTTTGTGTTGTGATCTCTTGTTTTATTCATTTACTATTATTTATTTTATGTTTTATTATTCATCTTGAAAATAAAAAAAAATACAAAGTATGAAATAAAATACAAATCAATCAAACTGTTTTATCGGGTAACTTTGCCTCCAAACAGACTTCTTTGACAGCTTGACTGCTTTGGACAGTAATTTGTAGAATGATTGTAAATAACGTCAGAACAAAAAAAAATTGGTTTAATAAAAATTGTATGGCTTATACATTTTTTTTGTATAAACGTTTCGATAAAAATAATATAAAATATTCTGGATTTACTTTTTAGGAAGTCTGGTAAGTCAATTTCAATAAATGTTTTGCGATTGAAAACTTCCAAAAATTGAATATATTTTATTCTATATTTTCTTTTTTGTTTTACAACGTTTCGGGACTACTGTCTTATATTCATGCACCTTAATGAACCTCATTTTTGTCAAACTTTCAATTTCAGTAAGGAAATCATGTCATTTACTAAAGAAAACATGGCTGAAAAAAATTGTTTTTCACTTGTTTTACATTATTGTGTTACAATAAAAATACAGTCCCAAATCTCGTAAAATAAAGAAATTTTCAGTTGAGAGAAAATTTAGGGCCGGTTGGTAGGCCAGAAGTTAGTGTTTATTCTAGACAAGGCCTAAGCCAATCCGTCCCTCAATCGCTAAATAATTAGTCCGAGAATAGATTTAGCTTAGGAACAAAACTTATTTACAATTAGACTAAATAGGGAAAAGAAATTTATTGTAACATCTTTTATATATATTTAGAGCGAGCGGTAAAAGTATTATAAGTGAGAAATATCAGTGTTGCACGCTGTAGGCAATTTTAAAATTCTGACTTATTACATATTCCCCATAATATATTCTTTAAAATAATACTTTTGAAGAACCAAGTCCATTTCGGTATATTCTAAGACATCAAAAATATGTAACCTAGTTCCGTATATCCTGCCTTATACTGATTTTACCGTCCTCCCTAGTTATTTATAATCGACCAACTCGTTCAAGAGATGATATTGGCAAAGAAACACAAACTAATGGCCAAATATATATTTTTGTTTTTAATCAAGAGGCTTTGGAACGCATAGATCCGTAGAAAACTTCTCATCGAAAATTTGACGAAGCTCCTTACACCCTCACTACGCTATATATGTCCAGAAGTGATCAACAAAGTAAGAAAGAACACTCAAGTATCATACAAATATTCCAATGAAAAATAAATGTTAAATTAAGCGTAGTTTTTCTTATTTTATATATATTTAATTATAATAAAATTAATATAAACTAGATTAAATAAAATAAAAATTACTCCTATCTCATTATAATTGCCTAAGTGCGTTTGTTCTAGAGGCTCTCTGAAGAAAAAAAAAGTAGCTCCTTATTCTAAAAATATAGAATAGCTTTGATCTGTACCTATAACTACGTTACTCTCTATGATAGTGAAGGTTTTAGGTTCGGCCGACATTCGATAACATTCATCTTCTGAGCGTACTTCGGGAAGAAAACTTCAGAAATAATATTTTGAAAACTCGTTCAAAAGAATCCAAGTACTATAGCTGAAGTTGAGTTGGGAAGACGAATATATTAGAGAAGAATTACGACTGACAGGAACGGCCCAAGTTGGATAGTTGAGCTGGAGGCCCTAATAAGTTTGTTCCAGTGTTTTTTGTTCTCCAAACCGGGGGTGGCTCCCCTTCCGATCGCAACAGCTGTTCCTCAAGTTCACACACTTCGCGAGTTCATTTTTTCAACATCATTCTCCTTCCTTTTTTCATGAGGAACCGAGGAACTTCTGATTCACCGTGATGTAAGTTCTCAGAAGTATTGTACTAGAGGTGCGTGAAAATGTGATTTTTTTTCTCTTTTTAGAACCATAACAAACCAAGAAAACTTGAGTGTCTAACAGACTTTCAAGATGATGTTCGAATAAAATAGTTGAACACCACAGACGTGTAATCACAAGTCCGCAACAATTATATAGGCAAGTAATAAGTAGGTATAATAGCAAACCAGTATATTTTATTGCAAGAATAATTACTCCGAAAAATCAAGGAAATTTACCATTTACTTATATATCAAGTTTAATATAGATATTTCTTCCTTGTATATTTAATTAATAATTAAGAAAGACTAGTCAGCACTGTCTTGTTTATTAACAGATAAATGTTATAGTTTATCAGTAAGACCACGGTTTCTCTCCTTTGATTAAGATGAAATAAACTGGTGCACAAAGTAAGCATTTGAAATGGTGTCGTTTAGTACAATATTGGATATATATTGCAATTTATATACCAATATAAAAATTAAAAAACCTAAGGAAATTCAAATATTATTAAGTCTAAACTACAACATTAGCATTATTTTTTTTTTAGAGCGTAATCTTGTGTGATTGCAAATGCAAGTTTAAAAACCTCGTTTTATTAAAATTACAGGACTCCCACATAGACTATGAAAACTGCTGAAGTGATGAATATGAGTTTTGCAGATAGGTATTTCAACTAAACCCTGATTGCCTCAATAATAATTATGAGTACGTAAGCACAATTAAAAAAAAAATTCCCACAGGTCAACTATTTTTTTTTCCTTTAACGTCATACTATAACCATCCGTCATAACTACTTCTAATACCACGAATATCATCGATATATTAATATTAATATATCTCTGAACAGTTCTTATAATCAATCAATTTAACAAACTAATCTACTATGAAGAGAGTGGAGAACGTAGAACGTATAACATACAAAATTTAGGAGCATACTCACGATTAAAACCATGAATAATAAGGAAAATTAAAATTTGATTTTAACATAGTTGTTATAGAAATAAAAGCGATGAAACAAATTT
This sequence comes from Halyomorpha halys, assembly GCF_000696795.3. Classification (NCBI taxonomy): domain Eukaryota; kingdom Metazoa; phylum Arthropoda; class Insecta; order Hemiptera; family Pentatomidae; genus Halyomorpha; species Halyomorpha halys. The sequence goes on along the minus strand of NW_027111148.1, from coordinate 1,000,732 downwards.
TCTAGTAATTTTAGCAATGATTTGTATTTTTTCGTCATCTATATCAGGTATTTTTAATCAATTCGTTTCCTTAAAAAAATAATTGAGCTTACGAATTGCATTAAAATTAAAACATACCTAACATAGGTGGTAATTGAATGAAAACTATTGAAAAAGTTTTTTATACCGTTTAGTGCTCGAATTTAAAAAAAATTAACTTGATTTTCATAAAAACATTTTTTTTTTAATTTATTCTATTTTTTTAAAGGAAAATTTTATTTGTTACACCTTCATTAAATATTTTTTATAGATAACTATAAATATTTTTTATATTTATAAATATGTACTGCACTAGATTATTCTGGAGGTAGAGAATGCTTAGCTGTTAGTCAAGCCGTTTAGAAGTACCTCTCTGATGATTTTAACAAAAACAAATTCTACTGGCTTTTGAAGAAAAAATTGTTTAGTTTACCTTAATCTAACTTCAATAGTTCTTTAGCTACTGGTTCCTATTCAACAAAAAATGTTACATGCGTAAAAAAATATATAAATTTTCTCTTTATTTATGGAGAATCAGGGTATGGTTTATAAGGATTTTTTTGTAGCTTTTCAGTTCTACTTCAACTTCCTTATATAGGGTGTTTTTTTAAGCCCGATAGAACTTGAAATTGTAAAAAATAACACAAAAAATTAAATTGTAATCAAAATTTTTTTTTTATTCGAAAGATCAATACGTGACATTAACATTTGAAAATGATTTCGGGCATATGGGCACCGCGGCTGTTCTTGACGAAGCGCATTCTGGACGTCCAATTTTGGGCCACTTTTTCGAGCACTGCTGCCGTATGTCACGAATAACACGAACAATGCTGGCCTCCAAGGCGTCAATTGTTGCTGGTTTATCAGCATAAACCTGTGACTTCACGTAGCCCCACAGGAAATAATCGAGAGGTGTCAAATCGCACGACCATATGCGGCAATTTTGCTTATTAACAAACCCGTTAAGCCAAAAATGCGCCTCATCGCTGAACACAATTTTACAGAATGCGCTTCGTCAAGAACAGCCGCGGTGCCCATATGGCCGAAATCATTTTCAAATGATAATGTCACGTATTGATCTTTCGAATAAAAAAAAAATTTTGATTACAATTTAATTTTTTGTGTTATTTTTTACAATTTCAAGTTCTATCGGGCTTAAAAAAAGACCCTATATATCCTTAAAGAATCACGGGACACTCAGTACATAAATAAATATGGTGCTGACAAAATTAAAGTTTTTCCATTCATATTTTTAATTAATATTTTAAAAATATACCCTTTTTTCTTCATTTCCTTCTGGACAATTTAATTCCGTCTTAATTTAACGTTTTTTTTTAATTTTAAGATGAATCGAAAAACTTTTACTTCATAGTTTACCATTCATCTTTTACTTTATTTTTTTAATGTATAAATATTTATATTTTTCTTCATATATTTTGGAGAAATTTATTATCTTTTCTAATTAAACCTTTCATTTTACATTAATAAAATATTCCTTTAAACCTTTTGGACTAGGAAAAAAGAATCAACAGCACAAGATGCACGAACACTTCCTGCGTTGATTTTTTTTTTCATTATTGTTTTTTTTTTTTTTCATCTTTTTCTTAATTTTTTCATCTATTTCTTTTTTTCCCTTTTCCTAACTCATGATAAAACAAATATTTCTAAAGATACAATAAAATAAGATGGACAGACCGTCCGAAACGTCAGAAGGAATATTTTGTTGATGTAAAATTAATAAAAATAAAAGGCTGAATTAAGAAGCCTAATAAATTGCCCAAAAATAAGTAAAAGAAAAGTATATATTTATTTTTCATTTAAAACATTAATTAAAAAGATGAATGAAACATTTTTAACTTCATCAGCTCCTCATTTTTTTTATATACTGAGTATCCCGAAATTCTTAAAGGCAGTTAAAGTAGAACTCAAAAGAAGGCTGATAAATTACCCAGGAAGAAAATATTATAAATTGTTCACTCACCGTACCATAAAAATGACTGAATAAAATAAATAAATATTATAAGTTTACAACTAATGGTTTTTAAAACATAGGATTTACAAAGATAGAAATTCTCGACAATTCTTAGAAACATTTTAGACCAAAAACAGAACTGCACAGTCTCTACTTCAAGAATAATCTAATACAGTGCAACCTTATAAATATAGAAAATATTTAATTTAGTTATAAAAAATTAAATTCCTCTAAAATAAATTTTTATGAAAATCAAGTATATTATGCAAGTCGTGCATTAAATGGTATAAAAATATTTTGTTATAATTTTTGCTATAGCTAATATTTCATTGCCACCTATATGAGGTATTTTATTATTTTAAGTCAATTTTCAATTCAAGTATTTTTTTTTTTTTAGGAAACTAATTGATTAAGAATAAGTAATGCCAAAAAATATAAATCATTGCCAAAATCAGTAGATAGTTTTTGTATGCGGATTAGTAACATAAAATTGTTATTTATAAAAAAAAATTACAATATAGAATTTTTATTAAGGTATAACCAATGAAATTCTCTTTAAAAAAAATTAAAATAAGTAAAAAATGTTTCGATAAAAAAAAAATTATTATAAATGTCTTCTTAACAGTTTAAAAAAAACTTTCTTGTATTTTATTTTTTTAATAATTTGAATTTCATTAATAGCTTTCTTCCTTAATTTCCTTAACTAAGTTAAACTCAAATTAAAAGTTGATGATACATGAAGATAACTACTAACTATATTAGATGTCGTTAAAAAGTAATATCACAGTCATCTTGATATTTTAAAATAATCTAATTTTTTAAAGCTCTTTATCTTAAGTATTCTAATGCCTCAAGCGGCAGGAAAGAAGAAAAATGTAATAATGAAAGGTGAAAATATAAAACCAATTATTACAAAGCTATATGTTGATCAATAATTGGTCACTATTAAATCATTTTATTTTAATGAGACGCTTGATAAAAAAAAAAAAAATCCAATGTGATTCGAGAGCAGTTTCATTTTCTACAGAAGCGAGAGGTCTACGACTGCAGGATTGCGACAGGACGGGGCTCCCAACAGCTGAGTATTGACTAGCATCAGCTGGTGAACAGCTGGGCTGCCATGGGAACCAGCGGTCGCCATGGAGACGGAAGGTATTCGCCTCTTTTAGATCCTGAGGAGGAAATGGGGGTAGCTGGCCGGCCAGTGAACCGGGATATCGGCAACTATCTCGGCCAAAGTTAGTAACAGTTTTTACCGAGTAGATTAATAGTAATCAACATAGAAGGTGATTAACTCTAAAGACATAAATGATCATAAATAATATTTTTTTTCCCATTGGAGAGAATATGGTCATTAATAGTGGCCATGTAGTTGTAGATAAATCCAGTAATAAAGATACAAAACTCCACAAAAAATATAAAATTTATAAAAGGTATCGAGTGCAAATTAGAACACCTGATTAACAATCTGATTTTATAACTTTAATAGAAGCAATGCAGTCTGTCACACTCAAGGGCGATAAGTATTAAGGTTGTAAGCATTTAATCATACCAATGTCGGAATCGATATCAGTCTTGTAGGAGGATTCCAAGTAACTCGTTTGTCTAGATGTAGTCCTAGGTAACTGATCCGTTCGACCGGAATAAGTGGGGTATTATTAAAGGATACTGTAGGGCAGGAAATCATGGGTTTACAACGAAGGGTAAAGTTGATTTGGTGGGATTTATTGGAATTTATTTTAATCCTCAAGTTTTGAACCATTCTTCAAGGGTGGTGAAGTGGGATTGGAGGGTTTGGAATACAATGGAAAGGTCCATTATTCACTGATAATAGACAGGCGTCATCTGCAAACGTGGCGAGGATAGTGATAGGATGGGCTGGTATGTCAGCTGTAAAAAGTGTATAATGGATAGAACCAAGGATACAAACTTTTATTAAATTTGAAATTAACAAAGCATATTCATATTCATTTAAATTTATGAACTGAGGAGTTTCATTTTAAAACCAACTAAGTCGACTTACAAATTTTTATGTTTTTTTTAAATTTAAATAATTAACAATTTAGGTACTAGATTATCAGAAATTATAAGGATTTTTTTCTTAAAACAGTTAAATAACACATCAATATCTTAATGCACATAAGTTTCAAGTTCGTTTTCAAAAAGTTCGGAAGTTAGCTCCATAAACGTTAACGCATATTTGTATGTTTTATACTTATACGTTTTTATATTTATAAATTCAATTAACTCGAGTAGGATTTTGCCAATTATACAGACTTTTTATTTTTCATAATTTTATATATACTTAACTACTAAATTGTACATTTTTCTTGTAAAATGAAATGGTATTTTTTACTTCCTTATATGAACATTTTATTTTACATGTTGCATAAGTACAAATTAAATGTCAGAAACATGACGTAAAGATACACGAAGGCTATGAGTCGGAGGCACTTTGACAGATCACGCATTCAGGACGGTAAGGAGGAATTAAAGTTGACTATATCTTCCAAGAAAATAAGCGGCTACATGGAAAGATAAATAAATATTTTATAAGGAAAGTAGTAGAGCCATTATTGGCTCTTGTTCAGGCTAACTGAGCCATGGATCAAACGACACTGGCCCAAAGCCAGATCTTGAGGAAATCCCCTGTCGGCGAGGTACTCTCTCTTCGATATTTGTTCGGGGGTATCCGATTGGAACAGAAAATAGTTGGCTTCCATCAGCTGTGTATTGGCAACGTCCAAACGGAGTTGTCAAGAAATATCTTTTCGAAAATCTGTAAACATCATATTTTAAGTGGATAGGAAGCCAAGAGACAATTTTGGGATTAAGCTTTTGAAATGTGGAATTAGCAGTGATTAACACTTATTATTAAAAATAGATATGTTTTACTTTATCCACAAATACCGCGTGTGTGTGGTAGTAGCCACAAGTTTCTAATCGTACTACAATGGTAGTTCCATGTCAGCAGTGTGTGTAAAATATGGTGGTTGATAGTGCGGTTGACATGAGTTCCATCGAAGTGGTTCACTGGAGAACATTATCAGAAATGTTCGGTCGGGTTTAAGAGAAGGCGGTTCTTTAACTTTTCTGATTTAATTTAGCACTTAAATCCCATCAAATCACATTTACTCTTCATCGTAAACCTGCCGACTACCCTACAGTATACTTTAATAAGTATACTTACTGTAGGGCAGCTCTTACCCCTGTAGAACAGATTCGTTATATTGGACTACATCTTGACAAACGACTAACCTAGAATCCTCACACAAGGCTGAAAAGACAGGAAACTGCACGCAGATTCCGACTATTACAGCAATTATTAAACAAACGGTCTAAACTTCCAACTCATTACAAAAGAATGATCTATATGACAATAATAAGGCCCATCTGGATATACGGAGTTGAGCTTTGGGGCTCCACTAAATCTTCGAATTCCTCTCGTATTCAATCCTTACAATAAAAAATCCTTCGTAAAATCCTAAATGCTCCTTATTTTGTTACTAATAAAACCATCCATAAACCTAAATGTTCCCTATGTAACCGATCTAGCACGAACCTGATATCATTCCTTCCATTATAAACTCACAAACCCACTAGTTTCTAACCTTGCTTCCTCTCCCATTCCTGGCAATCCTCCGAGACGCCTGAAAAGAAGATGGCCTCGTGACCTTATATTGTAAAATGTTTATAAAGTTCTACTACAGGGTAGTTTCTCTACATACTGTAGCATATCATTATGATCAAATTTGGTTGTTGTATTTTTTATACAGTTGTAAATATCAATAAATAAATAAAATTTAGCACTGAAAAGAGTTACTAGAAATGTGTTGCATAGCAAAAAAGAGTTTAGCTCTAAGTGATAAAATATAAGTGCTTGGGTATGCTGGTGTGCTGTTGATTTGGTACAATTGGGTAAAGACGAAGAAATTATAGTGAGAAAATAAATACGGATAAAACAAAATATATGATCAGTAGCATAAACAGCAATAATTTCTTTTATGCAGATATAGGAGGGAATGAATTTGAGGATGTAGAAAGGTTATTTTGGGTCTAGGGTAATTATGAAAAACGAAATTGATGAAGAAATAAAAGCGAGCTTTAATAAAGCCGGGAAATGCATGTTATTTTTCAATTTCGATATCGCTTAATCATGCCTTTTCTACAGAAATAAAAAAAGTTCGAACATTCAAAATTATTATTCTTCCAAATGTTCCTTACAGAGGCGATACGTGGTCTCTTACACTAAGGGAAGAACTGAGCCTTAAATGTTTTGAAAATATAGGATAACGTAAAAGAGTCGAGCCGGAAAAAGGAGAATATTGAAGGCTAGACAACACAGGATTGAGCGAACAGCACCCAGTAAATATAATTCAGGTAATATCAATGTGGCGAATAAACGACTTTGTATGTTGTTGGTATAGACCAACTTGGTAGGCTGTAGGGCTTAGTAACGAAAGGATATCAAAAATGTTAGTCAACACTGTATTGAGGCTAAGCGTATATTACTAGAATAATACAACTTCATACTCTTAAAAGCTGGTGAACAATATTAACGTAGCTGGATCAAATTAATAATATGTCTACTACTGTTATAAAGATATCCATTAAAATATTATAGTTATAAAATCCACATAAATCTTATTCAGTTAATCAGAAAAACGTAGTTATGTACTAAACATATCTATGACATAGGCATGTATGATTCAAATTTATAGGAGTGAAACCGCGTGGTACTTTACCAACTTATGATTGTTCATAATTTCATAATTTTATCAATAATGAAGCATGTAAAGGGTTCAGTAATATAATTATTACTTTTCCCTCTTTGCTTCCCATCTACTAATAACTTTGATGATAAAATTCAAGAAAAATCATTAAAACTACAATTTATTTCTTTAGGTATAATAAAACCAAAAAAATACTAAGTTTATCTGAAAAAAACTTGTTAACAATGCGAAGATGTGTCTGCACAACACAGGTGAGAGATGCAGGTTTTGAAGTGGGTGGCTTTGTAAATATGTTCGGCATATATTAAATGGCTTCAGCTATATGTTTTTCATTTTAAACAAACTAAATCAATGACTTCATACATATAATGAATTTTCGCCTAAAAGTAACCAATATCAATTTTTTTAAATCTATTTTGGAACGTCCTGTTAACATAGGAAAGGTGCATTAGCAGTCAGCAATTGCACTCCGTGAGACGATGGATATCTACTTTTAAAAAACGGGTAGGGAAACCACATGCAGGAGATGTTTGGAAATCTGCCAGGAAGATCTAACTGCACAAATGAGCATTCAGTTAACGGAGCCAGGGAAAATATCTTATCTGTTAGTACCTACTGAGAAGAAATCGCAACTAAAGATGTAAAAATATGCCTCTCACGATTGCAAAAAAGTCGAGTGAATGGTATCACACTACCAAGAAAATTAATTTATCTATAAGTGTGGTGTGGAGATACAAAAGATAATCTCTCCAAAATCAATTTTTTTTTTTTTTTTTTAAGAAATATAATAAAATAATTCAGGTTATTTATTTAAAAATAATTATTATTAGCTATGAGTTTTTAAACAGCATCATAAATATATTGCCAAGCTATAGTGAACACCAAAAAAATAATTAAATAAATCAGATTTATCCCATTTCCTAAGAAAACAGTTTGACAAAAAAATGTTTGAAAAATGAGGGAAATTCATAATAATTAAAAAAATATTTTATTTTAACTATCAATCATTTTATGAAAAATAAATAATAAAAAAAAATACTTTGTCATTTTTTAAATTGTTCTTATCAATTTTTTGCGACCATTATCAACAAATATTTTAATGTTTATTTTTCCTGAAACTAAAGACTCCTCCGAAAATCCATTTGGTGCTACGTTTTGGAAATGAGAACTTTCTTTGATTGATTTCCAACGTTAAAATACTATTAACACTATATAATTTAATTTCTAGATTGAAACAGGTTTGTTTATCAAATATAATAAAAAATATCCATATAGATATCCAAGTATCCATATGCATTCAAGCACTTCCAAATAAAGTTAATTTATATATTATTTTTCCAATTAGGTATAATTGGTAAGAAAAAGGTTTTTGAAAATATATTTCAACGCAATCCTCAAGTCTATAAAATTCCATTTTTCTTTATATTCAACATAAAGATAAAGGGTGAAGTATATTAAAATTAAATTAAAAACTGTCTTATTTTCCGGTAGAATTTCGGCATTCTAAGGCCTCTCGTCCACTAGGAGCAGAAAGCTGCCAAATAAATTTGTCCGAAAACGTACGAACGATCCAAACACGTGGCTCAATAGCTTCCACTAGGTCCTTATTCCGTATTCGTCAGTTTCCGTCCGAACATGTGCGAAGTGCGAACCGATCCCATTCTGCTGGGATTTACTTGTGAACGAGTCCTAAAAACAGAGTGGCAAATAGACTATGAAAAGTTTATTAGAAGAAATATTGTCAAGAATGTTTCCTTTTTCATTCGAAAATAGAAGTAGTGGTCATTGTCGATTTGAAGATCTTGAACAAATAAGAAAATTCAACGAACTTTAAATAAATGTGATTCATCTAGATTTTCCGTCTTCGTCGATATCGCCTGTGCCTGATACGTCGATGTATGAAAGGTGATACCTTCTTTATCAGAAAACCCGTTCCGAAGAGCCATCTCGTCTTCGGACGAATATTGAGACAACGGACGATAGGCATTAATACGATTTCGCAAGAACGGTGTTTGCCTTTCCGCTCCCTGTGTACTAGAGGTCTAATACGATAGGAAAGTAATATTAATTCCCGACCCAATTTGAATTTTTTTTTTAATTCAGTAATATAAGTATACTTGTATATAAAAATTATGTTTATTTACCAAAAAGGATTAACCACACTAATATATAAAACCTAATCATCATTGAAAATAATCGATAAAAGTAACAATAAAAATATATCAATTGTTTTTTCTTTTTTTTTTCCACAAAACAAATACCCGGCCCTGGCATAGCTCCGACAGCGGAGTGTAAATTGACAGCGGGGCGAAGGGTGGCAGTGAGGTACAATAGCCAGAGGGAACTCTTTTACATTTCGCCTCTTTTATTTTGTAAGAGCAGTTCACCTATCTCTCGGAGGTTGATGACCTCTTGTTGGCCGGATCAGTTAGTAGGGACCAAACCCATGCTACCAAACAATATCGGTCAATAAACAGCTGCTGCTAGTAATAACGAGATATATTCACTGACAAAATATTGCAGCTTACAAATACACATATTAGTATAAATAGGTATGTTAGATAGCAAATTTTCTGTTTATACATTTAAATATCTGGTGCGGTGTGCCCATCACCCATCTTTTATTAACCATTCTACTTAGAGTTGAAATTAATCCTCACTCGTTTCATATTAGATATTTCTATATTAGTCGATGTGGCAATACTTTCCCGCATTAATTTTCCAAATAAGCTTTTCGGTTGACAGTTTAATCAACACCTATTTCAAACGTTTTCAGAAAAGTGCTTTTAGTATTGTTTCTTTTAGCAAAGTTATAACACATTTCTTTTTCTGTTTACTAAAATTTACATTGTGCTCTTAACTATTTATTGAATGCTAAATTGTTCAATAAATAGTCCAAAGCAGAACGTAAATTTTAGAAAATAGTAATTTTTTTTTATATTTCTGTCATACTTTTGCAAAAGAAAAGAGCTGAAATTGTGCTATGATTGAAATAAAAACAAGATATTTAATAAATATGGCGACGAAATCATTTATTAGACTGGCAAAACAAAAATCCATCGTATATTCAAACTCATGTTAGAAGAGATCACTAAATTATACGTTACATATTATTTTTTCACAACCTAGAAAAATATTTTTTCTCTTATTTACTTATGTTCAAATGGAGGCGACGGTAGCAGCATGGTAACGCACCTGCCTGCCAACCCAAAGGTTGTGAGTTCGAGCCCCCGGCCCTATCAGGGATTTTTCCAAGCATATAATCATACAATACTCGCTCACAGTCCCCCCCCCACAGGGCGTTTGTGAGGCCCGTCAGCCAATGGGTGGCACTCACAAAAATAGGCGTGGGAGTGACGAACCCCACCCTAGGAAAATAACTTCATGAAACGCGTGATGTATTTCCTAAGTACATTGCGTGGGCCTTGGACCTACACGGTCTGTCGCGCCAATAATAATAATGACTTATGTTAATAGTGAAGCTCTTTCATAGTTTATATTCGTCCTTTTTTTACCAATAGTAAAATAGCGTAATGATTAATATTACAAGCAAACGAAATTAAGGTACTTTAAAGGTAGCCATTTTAAAAATTCGGCATTTAAGTCCTTTCAGACTATTTCAATGATGATAAGTCCTAGCTGATATTAAATATCATTTAATTGCACACTGACGTACCGATTTTAATAAAACATTAAAGAGCCGTTTTTCAGAAAATCCTAAAAAACGAGTTCATGAAGTGGCATTTTCTGATGGTCTATTTTAACGAAACATTCCAAGCATACTCATGCTTTAAAAATCTAATTTCAGTTTCGTTATGACTTTGAACTAAGCCATAACGATAACCATTCACACAAACCATTTTGAGAGACTTGGTTATTTAGACTCGTGTAACATAAAAACGTGTAGTTACGTAGAACACTCAAATTCGAAATTTTGTGCGATCGCAATACTCCTATATATTCTATATATCGGTAAGTGAAAGTAAACAAATATTTATATAAAGTCATTACATGTAATGAGGTTTAGTTACGACTTTTTTATTTTTATTTATTTTTTTTTTTTTGTTACTCACTTTTTCAGTTCAAATTAACCATGAGTAAGAAAAAAAGGGTTACCAAAAAAAATTAATAAAGTATAGAAAGAAGAAAAAAATAAAATAAAAATAATAAAAAGTAAAAGAACCGAAGCAATAAAAAAAAAAAAAATAAAGTTATTATTATATAGAAACTATTATTATACATATATTGTTTACTTGATTATGCTTGTATGTTGCAAGATTTAAAAAAATTGTTTTTCTCTCCAAGTAATTGATTATTAATTATTATTAATTAAATTTGAATCTTAATCAGTTTAACTTGATTATGAATAAGAAACATCCTTGTATCTTCAAAGTTTAAAGTGAAACCGCGGGTCATAGCTAGTTGTGTTATAAATATAATATAATTAAGATATTTATCAATATAAGGTTTAGTGACGAGGGTTAGGATTGCGAGGTGACCATTACGCACCAACAGCCAGAACCGTGGTAGGATCGTAGATTTACGACGGGAGGTGTTTGTCAGTGGAGTCCCGTAGCCGGATTAAGGGATTTATGCTAAAGCAGGCTCAGAGCCCCTCATCTATCCGGATAGCCTGTCTCTAAGTGGGCCCTTGTCTGTGAAATGTGAGCGACAATAAAATTTAAATTAATTAATGGGCAGCCCGTAGCGAATATATATTTGGGGATTTGGAACTGGAGGGGGGGGGGCGGTCGATGCATTTATTTAAATCAAAGAGAGCTCTCTGGAAAATGGAGAGAGCTTTATCTTGGAATTTATTTTCTCTACTCCCTTAGTCCGCATATTTCCTGAGAAATATTGTATTATATTACAAAATATATGTTTGCAAGATTAAATTACTTCATTGTAACACATTAATTACAATTTTTCTTAAGTAATCCAGCAGTACAGGATACATATCTGAATCCTGAATTTCGGTAACATAATTGGTTTTTTTATCTTTACAACTGAATGATAAGGTAGATCCATTTTTCTTTCTCCAGTTAGACCGGATTCCTAGTAAAAAAAAAAAAATACACTTTTTCATGATACAAAAAGTGAGTAGCTCTGAACTTTTGATCCAGCATTTCCCGTAGGATAAAAATCAACTCTACTAAATATAATGGTACATTTTAACAATTTATTCAATTGTTAAAATGATTTTGTCATTCATGGTATAGATAACGAACGGTGGTCACTTAAATAAATTTCCAGTCCAAATTAAATTATTTTTTTAATCATTTCTGTAATGGGAATTATTTCATTACTCGGTTATTTATCAAAGACTAGACACATGCAATTAATTAAGAAGAGCTAAGTAAGCAGGACCTTGGCGACTACCCTCCAAAGTAATCCCAAGGGTCCTCACCACACTCCAGGGACTTGCTTCCAAGGGCCTCCCTCAGGAAATTAATACATTCCACTTATTGAGGGAGTCCTCCCTCGGTAGAATAATCTCTTTCCTTTCTCGTTAGCTAATTTTAATCTTTATTGTTGCCTGTTGATGAATTAAAAAAAAAAAAAAGATACACATATTTTTAACTTTTATATTTATCTATTTTAATTTTCAATTAGTTTTCGGATGTAGAATAAAATAGAAATATTTTCAATTGAATTAAATGCACTAAATAAAAATAATAAATAAAATAAAATAAGAAGTTATTTGAGGAAGTAGGTCAAAAGTTTTTTTTTTTTCACAAAAAGCTATTCAAATTCCTTTTTAGATTCCTGAAAACTCCTTAAACATAAATTTTCATGAAAAACAAAAAAAAAATGTATTTGGCACACATCACAACATTAGCAGGGATGGATAGGTTCATAGTTAACAAGTCAAAGCTCATTTAATACAATCAACAATATTTTTTTATAAGAAGAAACAAATCTATTAATTTATAATAACCATTAAATACTGGTAGAGCAAAGACGTTACTCCAAGTACCCAGGTTGGAATCAGATTGTGACAGATAATTATTTATGCTGACTTTAGCCATAAGTCAACCCAGTGGGTTTGTGAGTCTGAGTTTGAAAGCCTCCTTAAAATGGTTTTAGTAAGGATAAATTCTACTTTTTTTAAATGAAAATGTCCGGTTTACTAACCTGTAAATTAGAATTACCTAACATAAATTGATCTAACATACTGGTGTCAATTTAACAAAAGAGAAATCACAAAATTTTCAAATTACAGTAACTGGTAATTGATTGTAATTGAAATTAAGTTCTACTCAACTCTGCTAATTTTTGAAGGGCAGGGAGAGAAGGAGAGTGAAAACAGATGAAGCAATCAACAATTGAACAAAGTTTTATTATTTCGAATTTTAAATCATTATAAACATGTATTTTATTTTTTTAAAGAAACCACATTAAAAAATAAATGCTATTTTATAATCACTTCAAGATTTTTTGCTGGATACGAAATCGAATGTTTTGAAAACCCCCGAGAAACCGGTCCCAATTTATGTATTTAAAAAAAATTAATATTATACATATGATAACCCCTAATATTCATTAATATAAGGTAAATTAGTTTGTAGAGGCAAATAAAATTATTCATACTAATCCTTCTTAAGTGGGATAAGTGGCCTGAAATAGACTTTCATCCTCACACGATTAACTCCGTATCCGGGCTAGCTCGTCCGAGCAACCTTTAATCATACATTTAAAACTATTACTGGTAATTCAGATGTGATTAGAATTAAAATGTTACACAGCTCATGTAGTATTTAGTAGTTTTATCACTGTTAATTAGTAATTCGAATAAGTTGTTTTTATCTTGTTGGGAAAAAGTCAATTATTTTTTTGTTTTTACGTACGTGGTATGTTTGGGTTTATTTAGTCTTTTTAAATATTAAATAAATTCATTTTAAAAAATTCCTTTTTTCTTTCACTATATATGAAATAAACAGTAAGGGAAAATATTAAGATCGTGAAAAATTTATAATTCCAGTTTTTCGACGGAAATACGCGTACTGAGATCCTCTGATTCAAAAAACCAAGTACCAACCGACACTTATTATCGAGTCGCACACTTCCATTAAGTATTACCCATATCTATTAAGTATTACCCATATCCATTCAGTATTACCCATATCCATTCAGTATTACCCATATACATTCAGTATTACCCATATCCATTCAGTATAACCCATATCCATTCAGTATTACGCCATATCCATAGGTGCTTCGTTATTGCAGTAGCAAGATTTATTCAATAATTAAACCCTAAATCTGTATATTTGTGCCAGTGTGTACGGGGTCAGCCTAGTTAAAAAACAAAAATTCATAAAAAATTCAAATCACTTATTTAGGGTGGATGTATTTTTAGTATGTTACAGTACAGTAACTTTTTCGATAAAATTGACTGACCGGCAGACTCGCTTTCTAGAATCGATTTTCACATTTTTTGATTTATTTAAAAACGGTTCTAACGATTTTGATAAAATTTGGTATGACAATGTAATAATTTTCATAAATTTACATTTTAAAAGCTATTTTAATTTAGCAATGATATCTGAATTACCGATTTAATGTGATGAGATGATATGGAGGTAAATTAATAGTGAACAGAAATAAGTCAAACTTTTTATATTTGTACCGATATTTCGGTCTAAATTTCAGACCTTCTTCAGGACCATAAAAAATAAATATAATATAGTTAAAAAACCTTCTTGTTGTTTTTAAAATTTATTTTATGCTGCGTTGTGATTGTTTCCTTTTTTTTTATATAGTCCTGGGGAAGACCTGAAATTTAGGCTGAAATGTCGGCACAAATAAAAAAACATTTCAATTATTTGTGTTCAATTTTATTCCACTGACCGTACCTTCCCCCACTCTCCCTCCACCCCCAGATCACATTCTCGTTTCGTTTCATTTATTTCAAAATGTATTGAATTTTCTCAAAACACTGAAATGGTCTAATATTTTTGTCCGAGGTAGGCATACGTGCTGGGAGACTGGAAGATTTTACCAGATTTAGGCAAGCTTTTTTTTTGTTATAGTTATTAATTGTTTTATTAATGCTATCAATTAAGTTGATAAGGCCATGTCGTATATGTTTATTCACCTATTTCGGAATTGGAAAAAGTACTGGTATTTTCATTTTGTTGTTTTTGGCATATCTAAAACTAGAAAACAAAAAAAAAGAGAAAAAAGAGAGGAAGAGTGAGTAGTTACTTAGGCAGCCTTTATGAGCATATTCCATATAAGGAATAATTCCTGAGGACGGATATCCCGACCCGCTTAACGATTGTGCCAAATCGAAGAAGAGGCAGAAAGAAAGTTGGAAGAGAGAGCCTCAGCTGATAGCCACTGATAAAGAGGTCGAAGCCACGGGGGACCGGTTCTAGAAGATAACTCATGGCCGCCTGTTTCGGCCCGTTCCACTCCACGGTCGCGGGGTAGCTTGGAACAAAGGGGGCAGGGTAAACGAAAAGATAGCGATTTTATTAAAAAGATATATTTATAATATAATAAATATATATGAAATTTTATATTTAATACTATGGGTTCATAGTGTAGGTGGTTTACGACTATTTTTAGATATTATTATTTATATTGGTTCTATCTTCTATATATTATATTAGAAAATAATAGATTTTCCTAGACTTTAGGTCTCAATTGTGATTGCGAAAGATATCTCTGTCATTATGATCGTCGTACTATTAGGATTTTCTAGATGATTGTACAATTCAACTATCTGCTCATGCGCAGCAAACATTGTCACTACCACCGTCACCGTGTAACCTGAACCAAAGCCCCACATTACAGGCAATGCAGATCTGAAAGAAAGGCTCCGAGAATCACATGGTCTAGCGGCCTCCTACTTGACTTAATCCGGCTTAGGTCAGTCATAAGATTTTATCACTCCTTTCACAATACGTATACTTAAACTTAATCGAGTAGTACTGAAACCTACATCCAGTCCTTGAAGTACCTCATTAACGCTCAAATAAGCTATTAATGTTGTTAACAATAAAATCCCTTTAAAATATTTTTAGATTGCATATAAACAACATAAAATTCATCCATTATTCGACAAAAAGTAGCTTTAAACTAAAAATAACAGTTCTTACCGACTTAAAAGTGTGAATCCAATAAAACAGGAATTTTTGACAATTAACATTTTTAGCAACTAACTTCTAAGTAAACCAATTTTAAAGTCCAGCGAACCCCCCTCAACAAGTTCAATTCAATTATATATAAGGCACTGCTAGCTCATGTGCTGCTCTCTGTTGGCCGAGTTGACCAACTGCTACTTTGAAAAAGAGGGAAGCAAATACACAATCCGCCATCTTTCCTTTTACAAGTTAAAGGATATTTTCTACTCTCAATCGCTTTATCAGCCAAATGGAGTAGTAGAGACCAGGGATCAACTTGGCCCTCCGGGAGGCGGAGAGAAGAATGAGCAAGCAAAATTAGCAACAGTACAATCATCCAAAAATCTTTTAACAACATCAAGAAGAAATATAATCATTGTATGTAATAGTTTGATAGTTTAATGTATATTTAATAGTCTGTAGTCCAACCTAGGTATATTTCAAGAGTGTTTAAACATATTTTTGTCACATTATACAGTCCACTCATTAAATATCAGAACCAGTGTTACAATCATTAATAGCTGCATACTCTGGCTTTACCCCAGACTGCATTCATTAAACAAACACACTTTTGAAAAAGTAAACATAAAATAATGAAATTATTTAATTGGTATATTATTAATGAATATTCACAATTGTAACATATATATGTAAGGACTTCTATATAATGAATTGTCAACGATTCCACACCAGTATGTGGACTTAAATTATCTTTAAATGAATCTTTGCAGACACTTCCCCAACCTCGTCCATTCACAGCCTTCCTTACATTGTCAATTTTGTCAATTGTGACCTACCGCTATAATTTTTGTTTAAAAGTGCGTTGTACGTGTCGTCTCGCAGTGATGACGGACAGGCGGTTGGCATTAATTATGTTATTGGCGTTAATTGAAGACAAAGAAAAAACTAAAATTATAAAAGATATTTTTTTTTTATTCCCATGATATTTTATTTTAGTATGAATGTAATCAGTTATGTTATTTAACTATGTTAAACCTTAATTATGTTATTTTTACTTACTTATTCAATTACCTATATATACATTTTATTTTTCACTTCTTTCATCATTTTAATTTTGTTAATTTCATTCTGTACAATTATTTACTTTGTCATTATGGCTGTTATCGCGTTCTTTCTTTTTAGCCTCGATGAAGGCTAGAAATTCTGGCACTATTAAACAAGTTATTTCAACTTATTTGTGTTATATTTTGACCGCACCCCCCCCCTCCAAACATCTTCTCCTCATATGAAATTTTTTCTATTTTCAATACAATTCATACCTTATTATTATTGGGTCAAATCCGTTATACAAAGTATCATAAAGTTGTTAGAGTCAAAACCGGAGAGGACACCTTCACCGGCGTAGCCATTATCGAGATTAAGGCTCAGGATATAATGAGCAAGAGCGAATAAAGGATTCTTTTTTAGATTCTTCTGGGGCGCTTTAAGAAAGGCGTCTCGAGCACCCTCCTCAGTTAATGTCAACTCCTTTCTTCTTCTCCGTTATGATTCTAAAAAAAGGAACGGAGATGAAAAAAAAAAAAAAGGAAAGAAGAAAAGAAAGCCTTTTATGACTATTAGATGCATTGAGTTTTGTGTCACTGAGAATGAAGGCAGCCCTGTTTGCTCTAGTAGGGACGAAGGGGGATATACGCAAACAATGTCTCCCTACCAGTAGTTTATTCTGATATGGCCAACAAAAAAATATATCAATTTCTTTGGGGAAAGAAATATATCCATCAATGTCAATACCATCTCGAGTACTATTTCATCACTTATTCATTGAACAATGCTAACCCATGGTATGTTTAAACTTGGTCTGTACTACCAATAATGTTCTAGTCAAATTCAATTACGATTCTCTTATTTTTTCTTTTTTTCCTTTCTTTTCAGTTTCCCTTTTTCTTTACAAAAAACAAAATTTAAAATTCACAATAAACTATGCTTTAAATAAGTACTTAATTCCAAATTACGAAAATTAAAAACTTAATTATTTTTAAAGTTTTCATAATTTAAATGATTTTTAAGTTTATTTTTGTAATGTAATTACTATGATTTTTGTCAACATTTCACTCATAATGACCCTTGATATTTTCATAAAATTCTATACTTTAGTTTCAGATATTTTTATTTTTAAAATCATAAAACATTTTATTTTATTTTTTATCCACAGACGGTCATTTTTGAGCCCGTAGCAAGCGATTTGAGGTCACCTTATCAAAATTATGTTAGCTGAAGGGGTGGTTCGATTCGGCCTAGACGTGTGAGTATTAATTCGCGGCAGTTCCAAGGAATGAAAACTCGATACTCCCACACTGGTCGGAATAGGCCGGCTACCCATAAGATACAATAAAAAGAGGTTTTGACATAACACTATAAAGTATACCATATATTCATTTTTGAAAAGGCTTATGATATCCAAAGAAATGTTAAGATGTTCCGTATTGAATAATAAACGAAAAAAAAAGTAAATAGACAGTAATTTTTCGAAAATATGTTTACAAGTAAATCAGAGGCCACACTGTATGGGATATTGCAGTTCATCTACATACTCTACAAAAAAAAAGTATAATCTCTAGATCGCCTATATATCTTATTTTTTTTTTTCTTATTTTTCTCATAACAACGCATTCTTTCTGATTGAAGTTAAACTTGCAAAGGAAAACGTATAAGATATAGTTATGCAGGTGAACGAAATGTTCTTAAAAACAGCAAACAAGACAAAGTTTTTTTGTTTTTTTTAATTTGAATTTAGATTGGAGTTCTATCAGTGGATAGATTCTCCACATGTTTGTATCATGTCACTATGTCACCTACAGCAAATTTACTTGTTGTATATATTTGTATATAGTTGTAAATAACAATAAATTAAAAAAAATAAAAAATGAATTTAGAAAACTTTAGTGAAGTAATACGTGTCAATAAAGAAAGAACTATAAGTCCAACTTTATTTGGTTAATAGAGGTGTGCTAACTAATAAAGTGAACAGATATATCTAAATATATAGAATTGAAAAGATTTATTAATTTAATTATCCTGAAATTTTCATAAATTTTTTTTTTTATCCTATCTAAATTTCCTCCAATTAAGCCAAACATCCAAGTACTTGATCTGCGACACTACCTTATAATTGATTTAATATTTTTAAATTTCATGGACCAATAATCTTGTTTTGTTTTTTTTAATTTTTTGTTTTTATTCGAGATCATTTTTCAGTATTGTACTATTGATTATTTCATACATTTTTCGAAGTTCTGGGTCTTAATAGTGATAGCGAAACCTACCAAAGTCAATATGATCGTATAACCTAAGATTTTATGCCGAACTATAAGGATTTCCTAGATGATTGTACTCAACAATTACCTGCGCATGGGCAGTAAACACTCACTATCACCGTCACCGTGTAACCTCAACAAAAGCCAAACTTAGTACTTTAAGTCATCCCTTAATAAGAATACTTAAACTTATTCGAGTAATTATCTTAACCGAGTAACTCTGTAACACTGAAATTTACATCAAGTATCGCATTAAAGCCTTAAAGTAGCTCATTAACACTGAAATAAGCTTTTAAGTTCGTTCACAAAAAGAATACTTTAAAAGTATGTTTAATCTGTCATATCGACAACAAAAATATTAATATATTATTACGCAAAGAGTAGCTTTATACTAACAATAAGAGTCCTTACGCTTATTAACACCGGCTTGAATTTGTGAATCGGGTTCTATGACAATTAATAATTTTAATTAGAAACTTCTAAATAAACCAACTAAAGTCAACACACGTTTGAAAAAGTAAACTTTAAAGAATGGAATAAGTGTATAAAATTTATTTTCGAGCCAACATATAATATTAACAAACCTGTCAAAAAATGTATTTCTATAGTTCCGGAAAAATTTCTAATTTATTTTTAAACAATTTACGTTATGGTGCTTATTTGTTTAAAAAATGCAAATTCTTGCATTGTACAAGTGAGAAGGAGAAAATTTTAAAAATATTTTCAAAAACCCTTAAAGAGGGGTAGGTGTTGGCCCACTTTTTTTATTTTCATAAAAACATCGGAACTGATTGTTTTTGGAAGGCAGTCTAAATTTGAGCCTGAGTTGTGGTGTAAACTGACGTTAGCTTGAGAAATCTTTATTTTAAAAGATTTTTGATATTTTTAAAACCCACAATAATTTTTGTGCTTCAATTTTGAATCTGAGCGCAGTATTGGCAAACACTTTTTCTGACAATCACTATTTTAAATTCATTATGATACTATTAGCAAACTTAATACCTGAATATTTTGATGGATTATCTTTTTAATTATTTTGGTATTACAATAGAGGCAATTTGGTTCTAAAGTGATTTTATCAAAACGATGGAGGTTTACAGTAAATTTTGCACAAGCCAACTTCCCGATTTTTTCTCGAGACCATCACTCCTGAGGAGCGTTGACCCCTTATACTATCACGATTCCAATAATTCGATTCTTATATTAACCTAAAAGATTTTCATCAAGACCCATGAGACACATGTAGGATCCTATCTCCTCGTAAGTTGCTAAGCGAGAGAGTGAGAGGGAGAGACGCAGAGACAGCTAGGGCAAACACTAACCGTAATCCCGTCAGAGGGCGCTTCCCTCCGCCTAGCAACAGCTCCCTGGCAACAGCTCTATCTCACGCTTATTTATAGCTTGCTACTTTGTCTATTCTCTATAATTACAGCTTCGTGCCAAAGTAATCTCTCTTTACTAAAGTATAGTATAGATTTCAACACGTAATGTATAGTATAATTTTTAATTTAAAAATAACAACTAGTGACCTGTAACCGAGTCCAAAAAAAAAAAGAGAGTAATATTGCTCAAGAAAAATCTTGTAAATTATAATTCAAGCGAGAAACTACATTTAAAGGTATTTATTATAAGATTTTTTATTATATTCAAACCACAAATGTGGAAAAAATACGTATCTTCCGGGGTCTCTTTGATTATGTCCGGATCAAAATGGAGAAAAATAAAAAAAGTAAGGAATCAGGATCTAAAGATATTTGTGTTTTTATTTAAGTTACCTAATTTTAAACAAACAAAAAATTAACATATTAATAAACTTAAACTGGGAACCAAAATGACAGCATTCAAGACAGCCTTTAAATAACTAAAAGAAAATGAGGTAAAATATGTAAGCAATGTTTAAAAATAATAATAAACAAAATTTAAATCATCATTTTTTTTAAACACTACTTACATATTTTATTATGTCAATCCAATTACTCATCGTTTACATTATCTTCTGTACCTTTCATAATGTTTATTTTTTTTTTAATAGTAAAAGTAAAATGAAAAAAAAAAAGCAGTAAAAGAAAACTATTTATTGTTAACTAACGATTCGTCCTATTTGTTAGGGCTTCGTCAGGGCTAAAGGAAAAAATAAGCTACATTTTAGAATTAACAAAACATTAAAATAAAAACATATCAAAACAATTGTTATGTTTATAAAGTATATAAAAAATAATTAATAATAACAATATAAGGAAGTATACATGTAGGTGGACTGGAAAAAAGTTACTAATAAATATAACCAGGTGTGATAAAAGTTCTAATTACAGATCTAGACTAATAATTTTAATGAGTAGTCTCTAACAATTTATTAGTCTAAATCTGTATGTAGAACTTTTATCACACCTAGTTATATTTATTTGTAACTTGTTTGTTGTCCACCTACGTATATACTTACTTATATTGTTATTATTAATGCTTTGTGTATATACTTTATAAACATAATAATTGTTTTGAAATATTTTTATTTTCATGTTTAGTTAATTCTAAAATGTTTGTAACTTATTTTTTCATTTAGCTCTACAAAGTAGGAATCGTTGGTTAACAATAAATAGTTTTCTATTACTATTTCGATAGCTTTATTAACCGCCACACGGACTATCTTCCTACGATCTACTTCATACAGTTAACTTACTTCTTCCAATAAAAATAATATATCGGCTCATGACTGCGAAATAAGGAAAATAAATCTCTCTGATCGGTGGAAAATCGTGTTGTAAACCAATATAAAAGTTTATTGACAGAACTTCTATTGACCACAGACGTTATCACTCTTGGTGACTCTCTGTGGCTTTCAGTTCTTCTATTCAGTGACTCTAATAACTCTGGCCTACAGAAGACCACTGTTTACAAAGCGGCCTCTGACAGCTCACACGTTAAATCTCCAAAGCTCCAGAGGCCATCTCCTTCGGTTTGAACGACCATCCTTCATCCCCCTTTCCAGTGGAGCAGATATATATTCAGGACCTTTTTGTTTCTAAACCAGTCCACGTGTCTGCTCCCAATAGCCCGCCTGATAAAACTTATTTACGACCAAGAAAAACCTTGGCCGACTTAAAAAAGAAAAAAATATCAAACAACAATGTTGAAAATCTTTATAAAATTATGATAGCAATAAATAAAATAGAATGCTAATCCATAAATTTATATACATTTATGATGCGTTACCTAAATATTAACATATAACATGCATGTGATAACTGGATTCTAGTATCTTCTTAAAAGGATATCAGATCCATCATGTAACCAGTTAGTGGTTTATCATCTTAATTAACACTTTTCAGGAATTATAGTAAATGAAAAATTTGAAAGAAAATTGATTATAGAATTAAATAAAATCTTATTGGCAAACAAAACACAGATACATTTCTTACAGTGATTATTAATTTTTGAAACTTACTATTAGCTATAAATTTACAGAACATAATTAGTACATAGTTTAACGATATATTCACCGCAATATCAACCAACAATAAGAAAAGGAAATAGTTGAAAAATTAATAATTATTCCTCTAGAATTAATTTTATTTTTATATCTACATTTAATTAGAAACTCGAACTAGGAAATAGAAGCAAAATGGTGGCGAAAAAACATCAACTCTGGAAGAAATATACATTATACCAGCCAAGATCCAAAAAGAATAAAGTCAATATCGCTAAAAGTTAATAAACCAGACGTGAAAATTAACAACAGCTAAACACAAAAAAAAAAAAAAAATCAGAAGAAAATAACGTAGTAGATCTCCTGTTAGCAAAAAGGTACACACCATAAACTAGTTTGGTTACTAGAACAAACACTAACACTGACACATCCTAAATCCCAGGAAACTAACAGTAAAAGATACACAATTTCTTATATAACAACACTTTCAGAGAGGATTTCAAAAAATAAAAAAAAAATTAAAATCTGTACCGCTACCCATGAAGCGTCAGGGGTTCAGCACTATGTAAGTACTGTTACTAGACTAAGGTGTGCAAGGAGGTAATTTGGTCAGAATCACGCTCGACCACCAGATTTTCACCCAATTAAGGTTACTTAATTCATGAGGCTGAATTCATGAGCCCCCAAAAGGGCTCCAGAACCCACAGGGTTGACTCACGGCTACAGTGTAACATAACACCATTTTCTGCCAAGCCGGATTCGAACCCGGGTCCTTGGAGTTAGAAGCAGCGCGCCTGACCACGACTGTGCCGACGCGCTCCCCCAAAACTCTAAAAAATAACAAAAACAGAAATGATTATGCTACTACATACAAGCTTTATCCAAACATTACGCCAATACGAAAAACAAAGACAAAATAGAGCAACAATCTAATATAGTATATGAAATTCCCTATGAAGAGAACTGCAGGAAATTCTGTTACGAAACCTCGAAACAGTACTTCAACACAAATATATCATCTCTATGACAAAAATCCTAACAAACCTGATCAAACTGCTTTCACCGCACATATCAGACAAACAGGACATAAGACTTAAATTTGATTCACCTACATCGGGAAAAGAACTATTTCAAGCAAAATCTAAAAAAAATAACAAATATAGGAAAATATAAGAATCCATCTCAAAAAATCAGATGTATAAAATTTAAATTCATGTTACATCAACCTCATAAACATATAAGACATAATTAACAAAATTAAATATAAATATAAAATACAAAACAGAAATAACACGCAGAAATAACCTGCTAGAAATAACGAGGAGGAACCAAACCAACCCACATTTACCTTTCTCTATTTCACCCCTATTCAGTTCTGGCACAAACCTTGAGTTAGTGATATCATAGTAATGTAGAACATACTGTAATAGACAATGTTAGGTAATGATTATACTAATTAATCTAAAATTATACGCTGCACATTATACTTTTTAATAATTAGTTAAAGAAATACATATTTCAAAAAAACTATTTTTTCTTGTAGTGCAGTCTTATTGACTGATATTGACTGAAATTCAAGAAACTTAAATATACATATAATTAATAGTAAGTTAAAAAAGGAAGAGAAAACTTGAGTTAAAAAATTACTTATTTCTAGTAACATTGAAAAAGTAGCTAAACTGGAAAACGACGTGAAAACTACACAACCTTCAGCACTACTATACAATTATTCATATCTTCTTGCAAAGATATTTCATAATATAGATGCAAAGATATAAATCACTTCATTATATAACTTTAATTTAGTTAAATATTTTTTATATATGTTCCATATAAGCAAGGAGTACATTTAACCTGTATCCTTATCAAATTACTAAATGGGCTAGGAAAACTATCGAGGAAGGAAAAAAAATAAAAACAGCATTTGATGAAACCAAATTTGTTGATTAATGTCTAATACGTTAATTTAGACCTTAAATTTTGGGATTATAAGAGTCAATTTTTTTTTTCATTTCTAGTATGAATAAAAATATTCTCTACTGAAGTGAGGTTAAAATAATAAAGGCTTAGCCAACCCGAATGTTCGATGCTGATACCACCAATCGTTTTCTACAAACATATGTCCTCTGATGCTCCCCCAAATCCAAATGTACTAAATTAGTCTTAATGCAATCCTCCCTATTATGTTTCAATCAACACCTCGGACAAGTTATTAATTTATTTTACATTTAATTATTTTATAAATTAATTTAATTTATTAACACTGAAACGACAGTTTCAAAGCGAGGTTATTAGAAAAAAATTAAAAATCATAAAAATTTAAACCGATACAAAAACTACCCACAGTGGTATAAAATAATTTTACTAAGAATAAAAAATTCCAATAAATAGAATAGTTTAAACTGTAATTATTACAAGTTATCTCCTTTACATGATAAATTTGATTCATTATACAAAGGCAATTCTTCACAACGTAGAAATGTTTTATTCCATTTTTCATCTTAGAAGTTTACACTCTCTGTCAGAGAGATATTTACCGGAGTATAACTAAAAATATAATATTAAACTGGAATCCAATACAGATTGTCCTGCAGGCAAGAATACCCTCCTACGGATATTGAAGCTGTATGCAGAATTTTATCACAATATTTAGAGTTATTCAAATCGGGGATGATAAACGATCTGAGGTAGAAGGGGACGCGCTAACCTCAGAGGAGGAGAGGTTTGCCTAGCAACAGTCAATTACAGCTTCCCCTCGCCTTGGACCAATTCAATTTCGTCAGATTTTTTCCCTCCGTCAATCTCCAAGCACTGGGATACAGTGGCCTATCGATTCCTCCATATCGATTTCTCTATATCACCGTGCTTCTTTTATATGGTGCTCTTTCTATTTCCGTCCCTTTTCACGCGGGAGTGGAGCGACTTCCTTTATATCGGAATATTAGAGGCAAATAAAGCGTTATGAAAAGCGCCGTACCTATATTATATCAGAAAAAGAAAAAAAAAAGGTAAAAAGGTATTTTATTTATTAATATAAATAATTTAAAGTATCGACACTATATCTATTCTTACTGAGCAGGTTTATTAAAAAAACTAAAACTAATTGATTACGCAAACTACTTTTTAGCTATTTAATTTGTACATTTGGCAAAGTAATATTAATAGTAAGGTCCATAATAATTTTATTTTAGAGTAAAAATTTATTTTTTAACAGGGCGTTGGAATAAATAAATAAATGGTAGCCTTTACCCGTACATGAGCACCTTAAATCCAAATAACAAACAAATGCGGGTTTTAAAACAGATTTTACAATTCCAGAATAACATAAAACTTAAATTATACAATATTTGGTTGTAAGACCCAAAAAACAAATCATATGATCAGTTTATATAAGAAACATTATGTGATCAAAAGTCGCCAAAGCTATCAACTTGAAAAGCCTTGATGAAGCTTTACAAAGTCGAACTAAACGTTGGAAAATAAACATTTGTACTATTTTTGTTTCTCTTTTCATCGCAAATCTGACCATCTTCTTTATTAGAGGGTTTGAAATATAGTGTGACTTATTCTATTGATACAAGTAACTGAAATAACTAACGATAACAATACAAAAGACTGTTGTTTTTTTTTTCAATACAAAAAAGCTTCATATTGCATAGCTTCAATTCATGCATATTAGCTTCAGAACAAAAAGCAATGAGATGACTCATGGGCATATTAGTCAAGATACTATACATGTATAGAACATTAATGCTGAGCTCTTGGAGGAAGGCGTATGCTGGAGGGGGTAAGCTGATAAAAAAGTGAAGCCAAAAAGACGGTCCTTGTGTGCCTTTCAGGGGCGTTGCAGAGAAGTTTCAGATTAGATTACAATGGCGGACAATCCTATTAACCTCAACGAGGCCTTCCTTTCGTGGGCGTGGCCTTTTTGGCTTCACTTCCTTAGGTCCCACACACTGGGTAAGGTCAATATAATTGAATGTTGATGTCTACACAATAATATTATGTCTTGACTTCCTACTGTATAATCAAACTTTCCTTAAACTCCTAGAATCACAGATTGTTCCTCTAATATCATTCCTACTTTTTTCAATAACAGCCTATTGTCTTCAACGTAAAAAATAAAGAGAATACAGAGCATAAGGAGCTCCGTTATAAAATAACATTTTTGTTTAGAAAACAAATGAAAAGCAATCTAATTGTTTCATTAAAACTAGGACTGCTATGAGGTACTTCTATGATGCCAACCAAATTCACAGACAAATATTCAACCCTCTAACTAGCATTAGATGGTTAGTAAAAATGCTCAAGACTTTAAAACCAAAAAAACCTTCGGGGAAAGAATAGTGAGGTTTAATAAAAAATTGGGATTTCCAAAATGCCATTTTCTTGCATCAAAATAAAAAATAAATAAATAAATTTTTCACTTGAGTTAATGGCTGAGTGGAGGGGGAAAGAGTCTGTTAAGCTATGGTTTCCACTTTCAGCCTCAATTTGTTTTTTAGTTAGATATTTTTCAAGTGGTTAGTGCCGTTCATCCTAGGTAATAATAATTATTGAAACACTGATACATCAGACTGTGCAACCTTTTGGATGTGTACTATTCTTCAGCTGGCAGAATAGGCTCACATGAGTTGAGTTCAGTAGGCCATTATAGTGGCCGGGACAATGGTCGATCCCGCGCGATGATGTTGCACTTTTATTCACAAGCTATTTAAAGGACTCGAGGCCTAAATTAAGTGCAAAAGCTCAGGGCCCGAGGTGTTGGAGGAATAAGGATTATAGCCTATACAGAAATATCGGATTTATTTGGGTTGGATATGAACATATTTCAACTTCAACTATCCAAAGCAAATGCGATAATGAAAAAAATAATAGAGAGAAAGCGATGATACCAGATGAATGAATGTTTAATGTGGAGCTGTGACAAGCATTAATTACTTAAAAAGCAAATATTCATTGGAAAAAATACAATTACAAAAAAAATTTTATTTTAAACAATACTTTCAAATCGACGAAAAATAATCTTATTAAAAAATATATATGTATATATTTTTGCTTAGGTAAAAATTTCAGTTTTCAAGATGAACAAAGGCTTCGGCACTTATAACTAGATACCGGAGTTTCATGCAGTAAAAAAGCCCAAAGTATGCAAAATCGTGCAGTAAAAACTCAAAAAGTGTGTAGAACACCCTCATGCTAAAATAATCACCTTGTTGTTGTATAATTTATAATTTTGATATCATTCCAAGAGTTAATACAATTGCTAGAACATTCGCATGAATTACTTAATATTCTATCAAACCAGCTTCAATTGGCATCTGTACGTCAAATGGTTTTTTGTGACAGATTTCTCAAAATAAATTCACTAGCTACTGATTTTTCAGTACATTTCTTATGATATCTGCATATAAATTTTGCTTATTAAAAATACATATCTCGACAAATACCGAACATAAATAGCTCTATTAGGGATTATATTTTAGAAAATTGACTCCATTTTAAATTATGTTCTCTTATATTTTCTAGTGTTGCTGGCAGTTTTAAAGATAGAGACTCCGAATGAGAAATTAATTTTTGTTAATGTTTTGAAACATCCGCCATTTTTTATTACCTCTAACTATAGTTGGCAGACTAATCAATTTTGACTAGTAATTACACATCGTTTTTATTAAAGTAAACAAAAATTGGTGTGAAATAACTGTCTATATTTTCTCCCTGGCTCATGAACTAGTACGTTTCGATATGAAAGGCGTATTCAAGTCTAATGTGATATTAGGAATGCATAAAATTCGCAAAATTCGTTCTTCATCAAACTAAATTTTTTACGACCATTTTAATTATTCCACCTTATATGTAAAATAAAATATTATACGGTGATAATATGTAAAAAACCTTTTTATATAACATACAGATTAAGCTGATGTAACTTTAATCTGTTAATAAGCAAGGAGATATGTTCAAATATTTTAGTGTTACGGTCAAAATAAACATTATACAGACATTATATAAAAGAGATCATTATGTCAACACACATATGCTCAACGACAAGAACAAAGAACTTTCACAACAGCAGAATGTAGAAGTAGCAAATCGTGGAAGTAAAGGTCTATTTGGAAATACAGCAAAGCTCTCCTCCTATTTAATAGTTGCCTAACTATTCTAGACGAGCTCCCTGGGCCAAGACGAAAGGAGGCCATTAAAAATGGATCATGTTTCATTACTTAAGAGCCCGACCTCTTCCTCACTACTCTGGCTGTCCATTGTGCCATTCTTTTCATTCCAAGGTCTTGGCTAATGGCTTTCCTCCGGCCCGGATGGCCTTTTTGACGCTTCTGCAAGCCGGAACACGGCCAGGGAAATCGAGCTTTCGCGTAGTTCTAATCTACTCCTTTCTTAAATGGAAAACTGATGTTCTTGATAGTACGTTATAACAACTAAGTACTTCCATATTGAGAAACCCGTACTAATATATCCAGAGAGGTCGGGAAAATAATAAAGAAGTAGTAAAAAAGTCAGATTACGGCCAAAACAGTTTGCAACTGCCTTACAAGCTATAGAATATTTTGAAATCGACATTTTCTGGATTTTCTGGACCAGGAAAAACAAATTAATTTTTTGCTGTACCTAAAACTAAGTGTAAATTAATTTTTCTCTATAAATTCTTAATCTTAAAATTTGAAGCACTGTTTGAAAAAAATGAGAGTAAAAAGTTAACCTCAACATTCTTTATGTTAACATTCTATGGATGTGCATATGCCCAATGTAGTAAAATTTTCAAAATGGCTGCTGTATTTTTTTTATATTACCAATAACTCCTAAGGTATTACAAGTAGCTGAGACTTAAAAGAGATAACAAGCTTCAAATATATCCATAGTATGATTCTTTACGCTACAATATTTTCCAAGATACAGTTTTTCAATAAACAAAATTGTAATTGAACTACAACAATTAAACATATCGTAAATTTATTTTGGCTAGTATATAATGGAAACTGCCCTGTTACAAAGATTGTGATTATAAACTACTTGTGTATTTAAAGAGTTTCACATTGAGGTCTGGCTCATGATATGAATCATTTTCAATGTATGTTGCATAATGTAAAAATCGCATGAACATATTTATAAGCCGCGCTGAAGGGATGAAAATACCAAAGATCAAATAATTTAATAACTTTGTAATAAAAAAAAATCTGTACCGGAACAACTCATGAAGGGTCAAGGGTGCAGTACTTTGTAAGGAGTACTGTTACTTGACCAACGGTCGTGCAAGGAGGTGATTTGGTTAGAATCACACTCGACAACCACATTTTTACTCTAACAAGGGTACCCCCTTCAGTGGCTAGGTAGACCCCGGAGGGCTCTCGAGCCAATAGCTACAATGAAAAAGAAAATCATTATTTGCCACAGTCGGATTCCAACCCGAGTCCTTGGAGTTAGTAGTATAATACCTTACCATGCACTAGCACCCGTCCCTACAACTCAGAAAAATTAAGACAATAATTTTTTTTTTTTCAACATCAAAATAATATAAAGAAAAAGTTAGGAAAATTCAGTCTTATTCGGGACTAGTTAAACTTATGTTTAAAACTCGATTAATTAAAAAAAAAAAATTCATAGAGATCTACGTTAAAATTAAAAATAAAATTTTGTTTCTTTTAGAAATTAACGGCTAAAAAGGAAATACTATTTTAAAAACTTCTAATTATGGGCTAATATTCGAGGAAATGGGAAAATAAATTGATAATGTCAAAATCGCATGAACATATTTATAAGCCACGCTGAAGGGATGAAAATACCAAAGATCAAACAATTTAAATATTATAAGACGTGATTAATATACGATCACATAAAATTCCATTTCTAAAAATTTTACTCAGAGTAGTTGAGATTTCGTTCATTTTAAAGAATCTTCAAAAAATAATGGTTATGAAAATATTAAAAATATATGAGGGGTTCTATCAAAAATTAATATTCTGCTACTGAAAAGTAACGATTTTTTTACAAATTAATATTCTACACATACAAAACAAATTAGCATTGTCAATATAAAATCTGGAGTAGTGCGTGCATCAAGTAACGCTTATTTACCACTCTACATACGTCCCCATAGTTTTTGAACATTGGGCTCATGTTGAAGCCAACGCTATTTTAGAAATTTTAGAAAGATCGGGCTTTTCCAATTCTGATCTAATAATAATAATAATTTATGTATCTGTTTATGGGGCAATCTCAGTACAAATAGAGTTAGCCTTTAAAGTACATAATTTAACAATCATTGTAATAATAATTAAATAATAATAAAACAATCAACAAACTATTTGATTATTATATAAACTAATAACAGAACAGAATACCCAAATGGTGCATTAAAAATCATTTATATAAGCTAATAATAAACAGTAAACCCAAACTGGGGTTATCTACATTAGTAACAGTGAACAAAAAAAACAGAACAAAAACGACATTACTCACTTAATAAAATAAAATCTTATTGTGAAGATAACTAATAGCAAACAGTAAATTCAAACTGGGATTATCTACATTAGTCAGAGTGAAAAAAACATTACTTACTGAATAAAATATAAGAAACAAAATATTGTACATCTTATTGTGAAGATAGGTATCCTGCTATCTTCACAATAAGATCCTATGTATCCTATGTATAAGGCTTTCAGTTACATATATAAAAAGAAGTTTAAGGTTGATTGTGAAGATACAGACAAAAATTCATACATCTGGTTTTGGTTAATATAGCTTAGTTTTGGCATGTATCGGATCCGGTTCTCATGATACGCGGGACAGTTTGTTAAGAAATGGAAACATCCTCCATTGTCGCTCAATCACAAGCAGGGTATAGCTTCTATGGGTCTAAACATATTTGTGCGAATCGACACTAGGAGTAATTGCATATTTACCGGATAGTCGTAGTTGGTTAATTATTCTCAAATAAGCTGATTTTTAAGTAAGTAGCTTTGAGCAGCATCCGTTTTAATGAAGACCATACCGTACCATCGGGATCAGTTGTTTCATCTTTTTTCTCCTTTAATTAATCAAAAAATTCTTTATAATTTTTTATTTATCTATTCTTTATTATTTCTAATAATGAGAACTTTTTTTTAAATAAATAAAATTAAAAGTACTTTAATAAAGGAAGATTTTTAAATATTCGTCTTTAAGCCTTGTAAGGTTATATCAGTGAGGATAAGATCTAGCTGATATTAGAAACTATTTAATTTTGCATTGACTTGCCGAGTTTAATCAAAATCTACTATAAAATGGCACTTTAGTGACGGGTCGGTCAATTTTATCGAAAAAGCTGCTTTCACACTTCAGGCATACACCCGCCTTAAATATGTAATTGGTCACATTTTGTTTTGAGTTAGAGTGTTAACAAACATGCACGCACGGACACAAACCATTTTGCGAGATTTGATTATTTGAACTCAAAACGTTTATTTCTGTTGAAAACTCCGTTTCAAAATTTGTATGCATTCCATACAAAAGGGCTATTCATTATGTTGCGTTAAATGTAAGACGTTTTACCATTTTTTTTTTCAGTCAAGACTCCCATTGGAGTTCTATACTGCCTAACTATGGTTGGGGTCAAAGTTTTTCATTATGTGGGACCACCACTCAATGAAAAAAGTCAACGCCACAGGCCGGATTCGAACCGGCACCGCTAATAGACATCAAATTGGTATGACTGTGTCTTAACCACTGAGCTGCGGGCGCCCAATGTTTTACCATGTTAAATGTTATAAGTATAGGATAGTGAGCAGTCTAGTCATGTTAAATGCACAAGAGATCCTAGCGGATTTCCTGATTAACTTGTTTTATAACCCTTCCTTCCAAAACTTCATTTATTGTTTTCTTCTTCTAAGTTTGAATTAAAGTAATTTATTACAAAATGCCTAAATTGAGTGAAAAGTGGAAGTCGTGCGAAAGTTCTGCTGCTGAGTGCCTCGTGGATCTTCTAACTTGTGAGGAAGAGAATCAAGATGTGCTAATTGACAACTGTTATTTCATTATTATTATTTTCATCTATTGATTTATTAGATCTAAAACCTACAAAATAATAATAATACGCAATCAAAACACAAACTACGAGCAAGTAACCTTACACGACAAGAAACAAATGGGTGATGAGCTCAGCCGGTCTATTGCGTGATGCCATTCTCCATTTAACAGAACTAGTAACAGATTCTCAACCATGTTATTTAACATGAGTTTTTGCATTTAACACGCTTTAACATGTTAAACTAAAGATCATGAATACCCCTATAGTTAAGTGAAAGCAAACATTATCTATAGCTCTCCTAACAATGTTTAGATAATAATTTCCTATAAGTAAATATCTTGACTTTTCATTAAAAAAAAAACAAAAAAAAAACTTATGCACCACTAAACAATATCCAGTTTATTCTTGTTCTCTTTTTATATAGTCCCTAATAACAATTCAACAATATATATTATTTAGCAACGGTAAAGGGTTATATTGTAGCGTACCTGGTCGCTAGCGCCTATAGGCCACTCCTGATTACCAGTCTGAACAGTGAGTGACACATCTAACAGCATCCCTGATAGGTTCTCACCACTGCCGACAAAAAGAAACATCGGATTCGGATCACGTAGGTAGTAATGCCGTGGCACGGCTCACTAATTCGATTTCTGTCCCTCTCCTGAAGGCTCCTGGCATTGGGTTTATCGGCTAGGAGGATTCGAAAAATGAAAAATGTTCTGCGGGAAAACAAGTCCAGTAACAAGTAATCCTCGAAAAATTGGACTATTCTACGTCAATTAGAGGAATGGAAAGATAATCCGGTATTTGCTGTATTCTGTTGACTTAAATTTTTGGGGGGAATGCAATAACGAACTTTTCTTTAATTATCCATGAAAATATCAGTAATATTATAATCAAATACAAAAATTTATAATAATCTGGTTGTTTTTATAAAACAGGATACGCATTTCTTCATACGCAATTCATAGTTGCTCGGAGTCCGTAGATCTGAAAACTCGTTCATTATATTTCTCTATAAAATTATACCAAATGATTCGCTAACCAACGAATATTAGATTTATGACCCAACATTTGTATCACAGCCGAATAAAATGTAGGAAGGAATATAATGCGGATTGCGATAATACACAAAATGAATACGGTAGGAAAATTAACATACCATATAAACAGAAACTTACGAACAAAATAGAATAAATACAAAAGAAAAATATTTAGAACAAATATTAAATAGTAAACCATGTTATACATTGGAAAAGTTATCACCTCTTAGATAATTAGAGATTGAAAAATTACAAGAAAAATAAATCATTACTTTAAATTTATTGGAGAGATGGGAATGACTATTAGTGATGTATATTATAAAACGATCTTATATTATAGGAGTTAAAAAGTTCAAGACAGCATTTTTATACTTTCAATGCTTTAGTTTGTACCAACTACAAGCTATGAGACTGATAGTAGTAATTTTTATGAAAAAAGGGCTAAAATATCACACTACTAAGGTCGATACATAGATAAATACTTTTTTTCCATTATTGTATCAATATTGGTCTTAAAATATTCATTGCTAATTAATTTGACTATATTAAACATAATGAGGAACTAACAAGGTTCTCAAAAATATTAACATACAGTAGTTTTTTTTATATAAAAGAAATTTTCCCAAACCTGGCACAGTACAAGATAACTAATCTGAAAATTTTTGGATTCACCCGTTTTACATAACAAAGATGGAATATTAATAAATATGAATAAAACAAACTATACCTATGGTTAGAATTAGAAACGGCAATTATTTCGTTGATACAGATCAAAATAAATCGATTAGGTAAACAAAATTTAATTAAATGATTAACTAATTTAAACCATTGGGAATAATCAATTATGTAGAAAATCAAAAATTAAAATAATTTACACCAATACGGAAACTACCCAGAGTATTTGTATGTATTTGCACAATAACAGTTTACCATAAAAAACAAATAAAAATTAATAGTATTCAAGGCTCAGATCTTAATTTCTGTATAGTGAGAGAACGTTGATATAACTTTGTAAAAATACTAAGTTGCAGATACATCAAACCGTCTTAATCTCAAATCGACTTACTTTTTGATTTTACGTGAAAAGAAAATTTATAAAGACTTTAGGATTATGATGCGCTACGGATCAATATAATCTTCTACTCTATATATCCAAAAAATTGCAGAAGTTTTTCAATTTAGAAAGAGGTAGAAATAGAGACAGCTCAATAATTTTGAAATTTCTTACTCTTCATCATTCCAATAATCTATTAAAATATTAATTAATTTCTTTAAAATATATATAATTACATTAAGCTGCTTAAGAAAATATTGTACTGACAAAAATAAAAGAAGACAACAGCTACAAAAATAAATATCTATATATAACTCAGACATTGAGGAACTTTAGATGAGGAGAACGGCGCTGAGGGTATATCTAACCCGCAACACCAGTAGCAACCTCAGAGAGAGAAGAGCAGTTTTTGATGACAATATTTCTTTCCAATTCAAGTTTAATCAATTTATGGCAGAAAATCGAATGGAAAAAAAGCTATATTAAAAAATTACCTTTCGAAGACGTGGAAGTATATTTTGTATATTTTTTACTCAAGAAATTTCTTGGTTTTACAGAGTGTATTAAAGACAGGCAATGTGTCACAACATGCACATAAAGCATAAAATTTAATAGTAAATAATTACATAAAAATCCTAAGTAAATATAATTAGTTTGGGATTAATCAATTGTACCGCTGGTAAAAAAAATAATGTGCCTATTCTTTGTGAGATTCAAAATATGCTGTACATAGAACGATTTTAACAAATATCTGAACTATATTCATACTTTTTGTGTTATATTGCAAAAATTCTTAAATAGAAAATATACCTGATCTGTGAACGCCTTTAAAGCATTTATTAATTTTAAAACTGCAGGTGTATTCTAGGCTTTACAAACACCGAGACTCTGTTGGTACAAAGTTTACAGAGAAAAATACTTTATTCATATATGCTGCCTAAATACATTAGGTTGCTATCTCACACAGCATACTTATCAATCCGTAATCGGACATATTTACATTACATATTCATGGTATAATCATAAAAAAAGATATACAATAATAGGATATAATAAACAATTTTTTTTCACCACTACAGTTTCCTTTTACAATCCATTTCGGTCTGTACAACCAATACAAATGTTTCACTCACTCCCATTTTTCCCTCTCATTTCTGCTCAATTATTCAATTCACCCTATCAACAAATTCGCTCTCTGGAATTCACCCTCCTAGATCCTCTTCAGTGACCCGCTAAAAAAATTCAATATAAGACGGTAATGTGAGATCAGACCATCATTCATAGTCACAGCAGTAGATCAGTCTATCAAGAACAAACAACTAGATACATTTTACAAGAATAAGAATAACATATAGATTAAGAGGAAAATATAATAAAAAAAAACAACCGGTTACAGGAAATACTTGAATGGATAAATACGTTTAAAAAAACAAAAAAAACATAGTATTAATAAAATAAAATGATTTAATGAATAAATACGTTAAAACACACACATAGAGAGGTCAACATATTAAAATGAATAAAGTACATTAATAGATAAAGTACATTGAGACTACCTATTGATAATGTCTCGCTCAAGACAAACTTGATATATACACACGTTATTGTAATTATAGATCAATTTAATTTGTCATAAAAGGTTAATAGAAAGAAATTAAATGAAAAATATCATTTGTAATTAAAAGTATTTCAAATTAAACCTTCTAACCATTATCAAATAATTATTTAAAGTATAAATCGCCTTTATATTAAAAACTAAACGCCCAAATTGGTTTTAACCAAAATGCCTAAAACTGACTATTTTACAAATTTCAGGTTAGCCAATGTCAAAGTGATTAGCTAGAAGTATATTTTTTGCGTTTTTCGCAGAGAACCAAAAAGTTACCTTTGTTAAGATCTGAGTTTAGTAAAAAATGTGCGCATTTTGTGGGATTGTCTGCGTAAATTTCAGAATGGAAGTATTTGGGAAATGTTAATTTTCTATGAAGTAAATAACAAAAAAGTTTCTGAAGTATTTTTATCGCTGTGAAATTGGCGAGGTTGCAAACCTAAAATTCAGAGTTATGTTTCTATATATAACTGTGCTAACTGCTCTCTCCAGGAGCCAGCACATTGGTACCCTCATATAAATATTTCCAAAACATTTTTAATCATAGGACATAAAAACATATACCAATCAGGGTATGTCGTTTATTTTCATTTTTCAGGAAATAATAATCCTTTAGTGGATGATAATGAACAGCTTACAGCTTCAGGTTTTTAACTTGAATACTTTTTTACTGATAACGATAATAATACAATTAGGATTTTAAAAAAAGAATGAGTGTGCCAACACAAGATAGTTTAATCATAAGTATTTTTTAATGTTTATGGCTATCTCTTAATTATTAACACGAACTTTGGAAAAATTCATATATAATAATATTGTGAATAATAAGATAGATGGTGTAATGTATAATATGCAGAGCGTTTACAATTATAGTAATGTGTTTTTAATTTGTAAAACAAACTAAAGAGTTTATAAAAACAAATATGATATCTATGGAATAATATGGAAATTTTTGAAAATTTTATGTTGATTTTAAGTATAATTTTTTTTTAAAATTTAGATATTAATTTGTTTACTAAATTTAATGGTGTTCTGTATAATATATAGGGTCTTTTCAATTATAGTAATGTTTTTAATTTATAAAAAAAAATTGTTATAAAAATAAATATGATATTTATGGAATAATGTTGAAATTGTTGTTAATTTTAGATTGATTGTTTTTTTATTTTCGATATATATAATTTTTTTAACGTAAAGAATTTATTTATTGATAAAAATTACTATCTGCCACAACATTGTTGGGCAATAAGTAATAGTGATAACTTATCACATTCATACTAAAATTATAAAAAATAAAATAAAAAGAAATTTATATAAAAATAAGATTTAAAAATGGAACGGTTAGTCTGAAACTTCGTCAAAATGGTAGAAAAAAAAGGATGGCAGAAGTTTTAAGGGTAATTTTGTTTCCCAGAAATTGTTATATATGTTAATAAAAACAATTCTTTTTTTAGAAAATCTTTTGTTGACTTCTTTTTGGGAATCACTGGTTCATAGAGTTCAGTGAAAGAAGTTTTACAAAACGGTCAGGATAGAAAATGAGGCGTTCTTTTCAGATAGTGGAAGACTCAAGTCAGTTACAGAAAAAAAATTTTACTTAGCACACAACTGGTTTCATACAGAACCATGTATCGATCTCCAGTTTGCACTGGATCTCTGGCCAAGATATATGATTTCCTATATAGTCTTTATTAATTAACTTATTATATTAATTATTAAAATTTACTATGTAATGAGGACTGGTAAATAAGCAATTGAGTTTAGCAGTATTGATTTGAACCAGTTGAATAGTTGAACCACTGTGTTCAATAGTTTATTCGTTGGTTTTAATAGAGTAGTGTAGGATTACGATTGTTTTAAACAAAATATCGTACACAATTATATTTTATCAAGTTTATACGGTATAGAAACACTCTTTTCATATTATAGTTCTTAACCTCATCCAAGGAAAGAGTTGCGAAGAACCGTGGCAATTGTACCCTCAGCACACCTGGTCACGTAGGACCACGAAGTGTGCCTGATAAAACTCGAGAACATAGAACTTACGAGACAGCGAGCTTGTATATCTCCAGCTGGTGCTGGAGGTAATAGCGGTCTGAGAGCAATCCCTGGTCCCAGGTAGTACTGGCCATTGTAGGGGTAAAGAACGCTGCATTTGTCACTAAGTCTTTTTGTAAGCCGCAACTTGTCCGCTTTGAAAGGGGCATGGCTTCAAAGTATAACCGGCACAATAAAAATATATAAACAAGGAAAGCTTTTTATTTTTTTTAATGATAACAATATAGTATTAAACAACTAACTATAAAATAAAACATATATCCATAAATACAAATCTGTCTATTTTAGACAACTACCTAAGTAAATAACCTAGAAAGATTGCATAATACATTTCTTTAGCTCGTATTTTAGAATATCATATCGTCCCTAGTTTTTTTTTCCAACCACGTCGAATATCATCGACTATGAACATTATAGGGGAAATATTCAGATATTAAGAAAAAACTGAGATACGAGAAAACAAGGGAGAGAGAAATTTAATATAACTTTTAAGTTTCAAGGCATCGTTTTCGCTAATTAATTCATTTACTTTTTTTTTACCACCTAAATATTAAATGTTATTTAGCATTAACAGTTCAGGGGATTAAGATATAATTTCCGTTTTCGGTATAGAACAGGCTTTTGATCGAGTCTGTAAATTCCTATCCTCTAAATACTTTCTCATTATCTGCGCCTTTCTCACTGATAGATTATTCAAAGTAAACCAAAGTAAATAAAAAAATTATTCCCATTCAATCCTCTGGTGTTCCTCAAGGTAGTATCCTCGGTCCCATCCTCTATATAGTCTATACAGCTGACATCTCTACCAATCCTAACACTATCCTCACCACGTATGCCGATGACGCATGTGTGCTCTTATTAGTAATAACCCTTTAATTGCATACCAAACTCTCCAATCCTATACCATAAACCTTGAAGAATGGTGTCGAAATTCGAGGGTTAAAATAATCACCCCATTAAATCACCTTTACCCTTCGTCGTAAGCCTACCGACTGCCCAACATTACCCTTTAATAATACTCCTCTTACCCCTGTCGAACAGACCTGCTGTCTTGGACTACAGCTGGACAAACAACTAACCTGGAATCCTCATACAACACTAAAAAGGCAGGAAACGCACATCGACTCCGAATATTGTAGCACTTTGTAGACAAACGGTCAAAACTTCCAATCCATTACAAAAGACTGACTTACATGAGTATAATAAGGCCTATCTGTACAAAGATAGTTCAGCTGTGGGGCTCTACTAAACTTTCGCATTCCTCACGTATCCACAACCCAAAATTCTTTGTAAAATCCTCAATGCTCCATACTTTGTCATAAATAAAATCCTCCTTAAAGATTAAGCCCCATATCTAAACGTTCTAGCCCGAACCAGACTTTAATCCTACCATTATAAACTCCCTGACGACTCAAACTCACTAGTTTCTAACTTTGCGTCCTCTTCCATTCCTCATTATCCTCCAAGTCACCTGAAAAGATCTTTAGAAGCCTTGAGATCTTCTAATGTAGAATATTATCAGAGTGCTACCAATGGGTTGTTTCTCTACATGTTTGTATCATACCATTGTTATCTAATATTACATTTACTAGATGCATTTGTATGCAAATACAGTGGTAAATTTTAATAAATAAATATTATTAAAAAT
Source organism: Halyomorpha halys (assembly GCF_000696795.3). Classification (NCBI taxonomy): domain Eukaryota; kingdom Metazoa; phylum Arthropoda; class Insecta; order Hemiptera; family Pentatomidae; genus Halyomorpha; species Halyomorpha halys. Next base: position 960,746 of record NW_027111148.1, on the reverse strand, counting down.
TATTTAA
>NW_027111148.1:958100-960689 GCF_000696795.3 Halyomorpha halys | reverse complement strand
AAGAGGAAGCAAGATTAGAAACTAATGGGTTTGAGTGGTTAGGGAGTTTGTAATGGAAGGATTGATATCTGGTTCGGCCTAGATCGGTTACAAATGGAACATTAAGGAAATTATTTAATTTAATAATTTTTTTCTTCTTACTAGAAAATTTCTAATATGGAGATTATATCCTCTTTATTTTTTTTTAGTGCAGCCAATGTACCTTGTACCACAGTTAGGCAATCTTCTGTGTCTATACTTGGATCAATTTTTTTTTTATAATTTATTTCTTGTTATTTACAACTGTATAAAAATATATACAACAAGTATATTTTCTGTAGGTGATATAGTGACATGATACAAACACGTGGAGAATCTACCCATTGATAGAACTTCTAACATAACTCCGAACATTTATAGAGAAGATCTCGAGGCCATCTTCTTTTCAGACGCCTAATGAAAGAGAAGCCAGACTAGAAACCAAAAAAATATTTTTCTGAATGATAAAACTAAAAACTCATTTTTTGATCACTATTAGGTTTTTTTAAAAATTAAATCCAATAATTATTTATCTAAGGTTGTGTGCTGTGTGTTGCAAAAGTAGAAAATACATATATGATCCGAGGAGCTGACACCGCAGTTCCTGTGCTGCGATGACCCGGTTCTTCGGGGTCTCGGATATCTGAGAGGGGTGAAGCCCCACTCCGAGAGGAACTCCGCTGGGTGGCCGCTGCTCATGAAAAAACGAGGATGTCGGCTTTAAATCTCTGCCGGCTCTGGTTTAAATGTCAGCTAAAAACAGTAAAAGGCATCAGCTCTAGGGAACCAATTAGCGACTCTTTAATAGGATAACGTCTAATTAATTAAATGGCTCTCTGATTAAAAATTATTTTTGTTTTATAATAAAAACTATAAAATTAATTAAGAAGGAATCCGCTTATAAAACAAATCCTTATATTTATAAAAAAAAAAGTAGAGGGGAATAAATTGAAATGCGTTTGCCATGGAATAGTCAATTACTTAGCGTGTTTTTCTAACGATGAGTTTTCAGATCTGAGATGGGTGGGATTGTCTTTAGATTCGTACATATGGTTTTTAATTTTATACGGATCAATTATTCAATTGTAATGCGGGAATCCAGCGCATCCTGTCAAAAGTACTATTGTAAGAGATTGAGAAACTTTAGAACTTGAATCTTGATCGAAAGTTGTAGAACCAAAATTGAATTTTTTGGTTAAGTCAAAATGTTTTCTAAACTTATTATTCTAGTTTTATTATAATATTTTATATTTTATAAACTTACTATAAAGTTTTATTTTGTTATTTATAACGGTTAATAATGGGATTATTTTCTTTTTCCCATTCTAATCTAGTAAATCAACTTGAATTTTATAAAGTTGAATTATTGCTTTAAAAGCCGACTTCTTGCCCAACGTTCTGTTCTTTTAAACAATATAATGTACTATTGGAAATTTAATATTTTAAATATTGTCATTATCACTCAATATATTGCAAGGATATTGATATAAAAGTATACTGGGGAATTTTAAAATCGAACAACAATTTATTATGGGAGGACATTAAAAAAAGCTATTAAATGAAATTGGAAACGTTCGGGCGCTTTCGCCTACTTCTCATGTCCCCCGTCCGTTATGGGTGATGGAGGGGGGGGAGCGTGAAAACCGTTTTCTACTTAAATTAAACTACTTCTATTTAAATTATCAAACCTATTTATTCATGTTATATTATCACTAATAATTAGAGATGGTTCATTACTTCATACAAACAAAAATAAATGTACTTAAGAGGAAGTTTAAGTTCTCCATTTAAGCCTTGGAGCACTATTTCAATGAGAATAGAGTAACAGGGCTTGAATTTAAGATGACTTGACTATAATTTGCTTTACCGAGTTTAATTAAAATCGTTTGAGCCTTTAATAAGGAAATCGAAAAATCGTGGAAAATCAATTCTATGTCACTTCCAACAAGAGGATTTTATCGAAAAAGTTGCTGCAATATCGCAGGCTTCTGTCTTCTACCTACAATAACTACGTTATGTCAGTTTCATACGATTTTTTCCGTAATTCCGTCGAAAACTCGAATTTTCCACTATCACAATACTTGCCCTTATATATTCCGTATGTAGTAAAAGTAAAAATTGCATCAATAAGAAGGAACCGGAAAATATAAGAGGATGTCTCAAAGTTGAATTGCCAACAGAAAAAAATTTAATGTCCATTAGTACTAATGCTCAATGTCGCTAAGACTCTATTGATCCATAACAAATAGGGTACATCTGTGAATGAGACTTTAAGACCACAGCTGACTGTGAGAGAAACTGAGAGGAATAGTGAACCATAGCTCCCCCCCTCCTCCCAGCTGGGTAATCAATAACTACGAAGATCCCATTCTAAAGAGGATATAGTAAGCTGATAATACACTATCAGAGGTGCATCCTTCTTATAGTTGAATATTATACAGATATATGTATATATGTTTATGGTGTGTGTCTTTTTTTCTTGATTGTTAACGATAGATCTTTTTAAGGAACTTCAGGTTCCGTCAATAAAAAACAACTATATTTTGAAGGTTTTTTGAGATTTTATTATTC
>NW_027111148.1:935672-953970 GCF_000696795.3 Halyomorpha halys | reverse complement strand
CGAAATCGACGTGCAGTTTTTTCAGTTTTGTGTGAGGACTCCAGGTTAGCCGTTTGTCCAAGGTAGCAGATCTGTTCAACAGGGGTAAGGGCAACATTATTGAAGTATACTGTAGGGCAGTCAGTAGGTTTACGACGTAGGGTAAATCCCCATATTTTAAGTTATATTTAGCCACACTCTAATTTGCTTTTAGTTCACGCTCTCTATTCTCTTACTTCGTAATTACTATAGTTGTCAGTATCTTTTATAGCCCTGATGAAGCCTATCAAAGTGGGTCGAAACGTTGTCTCACAGTAAATAGTTTAATAACTATTTGTGTTCTTTTAACCGCACCCAGACTATCTTCCTTTTATAGATTATTTATAATTGCTTGGTAACTGGTGGTTTTTACATAATAACTGTTCACAAATAACTCGCACAAGTTTTGAAATATCAAGCAAGAATGAAATAAGTAAAGTTAAGTGTGGGTTATTTGTTTTGCCATACACAAACTGTTCTTTCCATCAGGTAGAAAGTCTGTTAATATCTGTTTCACATTTTATATATTTATTATTGGCGTTGTTATTTGCGACTTATAAGTTAGATCTTTTTTCTATAACAATATTTCAAGGTCAGTTATCTCAGAAGCTTTCAAATACTTTTGCATTTGGCACCGTTAAATAAAATATGTACAAATTCTATTTTTTTTATTATTATTTGTCCCATCCTAACAATTCTCGTATGACTAGACAATGTTACTTTAATAGGTGGTCCTATGAACAGATACAATTCTATTCAATTTTTATCTTCAACTTTTTTTTCCTACCCTTCATTGAAATAAAATTAGTACGTCATACATATATAATACATGAAATATATTGTATATACTGTACTGTGCCTTCTCCCTTTGATTGCCTCGTGGCACTATAAGGTGTTGATATCAGTCCAGCTAAGGTGGTATAGTCCAGCTATAGGGTACGCTATGGAACGTGAAGGGACCGTTCCGCTGGTTGTTTTAACGTTACTTTTACATTCCAATATATGGAATATATAGTAAGGAAAAGTATAGTCATTGTGCGAAATAACGAAATTCAGACGGAAATACACACGAGGTCTCCTAAATCAAAACCACCAAGTCTCGCAAAATGTTCTTTTCTTATTCTCTAAAAAATTACTCTAGGGATTTTGGATAAACTCAGTACATCACAGTGCAATTTAAGTGGTATTTATTATTAATAAGATTTTATCTTCGTTGAAATAGTTTAACTGTACTTGAATCCCCGCAATCCGAATTTCGTCAAATTCTTCTTGAAGCACCTTTGACTTTGTTTATTCGAAATAAATGACTATCTCACATTCTTTGCAGTAATAAACAGTAGATAAATACCAACTATTGTAGAATTTCATGAACTACTTAAGGGAAATAAAGTAAAAGTAGAGACAGGACTTCGAATCGGAAAAATCCGAGACTACACGACCTCCTCCGATTGCTTCAAGGCATGTAGGGTTTCCTGATCTTTTGTTAAACTTTCTTTACAGGTACAAAATTGGTTGTATATTATTACAACCTTAACAAATACCTTTATAGAATTGATTTTTCACATGTTTTCTATTTTCTCGAAAACAGCAGATAATTAAACCCGGCATGTCAATGCACAATGAAATGATCTTTAATATCCGCTTGGCCATATCCTAACTGAAATGAACTAACAGGGTTTAATTGACGATATTAAAAAAAAAAATTTCTCTAAAGTACCTTTAATTTTGATTATTTTAATAAAAAATAAGCAGTTCTTATTGTTAGCAACAATAAACTATAGATAAATACAAAATATTAAAGCATTTTTGTACCGATATCGCTCGATTTTTCCAATTGCGTTATCTTTTTTTTTTTTTTTTAAACTTTAAGAATCTTTACAGGTACAAAATAGGTTATTCGTTATTACAACCTTAAGAAATATCTTTATAGAATTGATTTTTCAATTTTCTCGAAAACAGCTCTAATGATTTTAATTAAACCCGGCATGTTAATGCACAAAGAAATGGCCTTTAATATCCGCTTGGTCATATCCTAATTGAAATAAACTAACAGGATTTAAATGATGATATTTAAAAAATCTTTCTCTGAAGTACCTTTTATTTTGATTATTTGAAAAAATAAATAGTTCTTATTGTTAGTAACAATAAACAATAGATAAATACAAAATATCAAAGCATTTTTTGTAAAATTGCGTTATCTTTTGTTAAACTTCTGTATTTTTGCATTATTCATTATTCCCACCTCAAGAAATCCTAAAACACGATTTTTTTAGCAATCGAAAAATAAAAATTTTCGCCTTCTCTGGTCAATGGATTTTTTTGTTTCGAAAATCAAAAAAAAATTCAACACAACTGGACTAACCTAAAGCAAATTTTGGGGACGTAAGTAGTAAATATAGTAAGTGGAAGTTTTGTTTTGTGTAGACTACAACAGATTTAAAAAAAAAAATCATAATTTAGATTAGTTAATTTTAAATACGATATAACAATAATTAGTTACAATAATTTAATTATATTCATTTAAATTTAAATGAATATCGAAGACAATAAAATACACAAAACAGAGAATTAATTATTCATTAGGAACAAATATCGAATTATAACCACCATGAATTTGTATGAATCAGACAAAGAAAAGGCTGAAAACTTGTTAACAAAAGAGAGACGAGATTATAAAATTAATTACACTGTAACTAACTTCTAAAACGATTTTCCTTAGTAATGTTTCAATTTTCCAAACATAAAAGAGCAATTTCCCACCAGAAAAGTGGCATAATTTTATAACTTAGGAAAGGAAACGAAAGGGGGATTATGAAACTTGGCTGTAGGGAATTGTACGTGCTAGGACTAGCGAGCGGTTTAACAGATAAGGGTTTCTTGGCTCCAATGCTTAGCTCCGTTTTTGGTAAGGCCCATAATTAGTTGATATTCATCGTTCATATAGTTTTATTTAATATTCTTTTCGCATTCGATTCTCAATGAAAGATATTTTATATACCGCTAAGATATCCGGTTATTGTTTCAAAGTGCTTTGAAACTTTTAAAAGCGTTAATTATTATTTAAGTTTAATAATAAATATACATGCTAAAGAGTGAAATTTTAAATGAAGATTTATTGCCTAAATCGTATAAAATTATAATTACACCTTCCATACCAGGTTTTAATGATGTGAATGTTTTGAAAATGTACATAAATGATTAATTATAGACAACTGTATATTAATTGTTTGTTTTTTAGTGGGATTCATTTTTTATACTTAATTATCAATCACAAAAACTAAGAGAAAAGCTAATGAACATTAAGCCCAGCTTCGTTTTCAACAAAATTACATAATAACAAAAACTTATCACAGTTTCGGCCTTTGAAATTGAATAAATAAGAAAGTGCACCTACATTTTGCAAACAAAATATAGTTTAATAAAAGTAGAAATATAGTTCAAAAAATTTTTTTTATGGAGATACAAGTAAGATATTTTAAAATTGGACTTATATTTAATTAAAAAAATAATAGAATTTACCCAAAAAAAGAATGTAAAACCTCTTAACTTATATAATTTTTAACTGTAACATATATAAAACAAATAAATAAATCGTTTGTAAAATATTAATTTGGTTGGTTCACTTTTATTTCTGTAGGAGTCCCACGAAATAAACTTGACCCTCCAACCATGGTCAGAATGGGATGATAAACTATAAATAACCTTCCATCACCTCCCCGTTAAAGAAATAGCCAGTGAGGGGGTCATTCAAAAAAATAAAAGGTTAAAGTTGCTTGAAATCGGCTAATAGAATAGGCCGAAACCTGACAAAAACGTGAAATAAAAACGTAGATATACTCGTAAATAATAGAACTGCCATAGTTTTTGTTAATATTATTATTTATTTTTTTTATAATAGTTTAAAAATGTAGGCTTAAAATGGAGGGAATAGCACATCATTATGTTTCTTATGACTATTAGTTTAACAAAATACTACGTTACCGGAAAAGAAAGGCAAAACTGTACAAAAATCATGTCCAAAGATGGTAGACTCAGAAATATGACTTGAGTTACTTTTTCGTAGTTTCATTAAGTATTTGGTTCAATTTCACCATAATAATATAGGTGACACCTAGGATGTGACAGTAACTTTTACGCTGAAATATTCTTCGAAGGTATCTCTAACCTTGTTTATTTGAAATACATAACTAGTCATCATTGTTGGCAGTAATAAACGATAAATAAATAAAAAATATTAAAAATGTTTATGAATAAATAAATAAGAAAAGTGGAAAAATATAGACAACTTCAAATCAGAAAAAAACCGAAACAGCCCGAACACCAATATACGTTTACAACTTCGTTGAATTTCGTTATACTCTTGTATCCTTGACAGGAAAAAAAATAATATTCGTTACATCTCAAGAACCCTAAATATCTATTTTTATAGTAACATAAAAAATAAAAATGTTTTGTTCAAACTTTTCCCCTTTTTAATCTTAGAGTTATTTTTGAAAATCACAAAAAAGAGCCCGAAATTGAACACGAGCCTACCAAACTACTAAAATTCGGAGGCGTAAGTTGTGTGATGCACGCCATTTTTTTTATATTCTTTTAATTTTACACGACACATCACGGTCGAGTGGAAAAAGAAAATCTCTAAAACTAGAGTCTACTTAAGGCTCAATATAAAGGCAGAAAAGACTATAGACGAATAGGCAGTTTGCATGTGAGATTTTATATATTTATAACATTATTGGACCTTTATCCATTTGATGACGAGATAAACGAATTGCCAGTATGAACTTGGCATATATTGTCAAAAAGGTAGTGGTATAGAGAAAGAAATGAACAGGTCCAATCAGGTCCTTTAGGTTACCAATCAATCTTTACAACTCTAAAAAGATACAGGAGAATAGAGTACGTGTTCCAATCTTATATTTCTAAGATTGCCGTAGCATGTCAGAACATGTTAACCACCATAGAGGGGTATCGTACGATCGGAATCTATTAAAAACTAAATTATAAATAAATGTAATCTAACAAGCAAGACGGCTGGCAGGTTCGGTGTATAATGAAATTAACCACGCAGCTGTAACGTTCCCGGTTCCCCGCTAGGCCCCATTAGTTTTCGTATTTATAATTTTCTTCCATATTCCAAATAGTTTTTTTTTTCCAAGTTGGAACAGCCTTACCATAAAATTAAATATACTGATTGGAAGGTTCCGCATAGTAAGGCAATCATTCAGAACATTGCTAAATAGCTAAATATATACAGTTTTTTAAGCAAGAGGAGAACTGAGTTAAAATCCCACCTGGGCCAGTCAATATTTACATTGCGGAGGCCCTGGAAAATAAATCTTGAGATTCCCATTCAGTGGCAAAGGTCATTAGTGGAAAACTAAAGCCAGAAAAGAAAACCCTTAGGAAAAAAAATATAAATAATTAGACCAAAAGTTTTTATTATTACATAGAATATATATTATCAGCAAAATATTTTTGTCATAAGCAAGTTGAGCTCATATCAGATCAGAGTCAAATATATTGACCACCGCCTCGGAAGTCGTCGCGTTACATGTATTGATTTGTGCTAAACAATTTTTGCCTTAAGTCACTCTGTGGTTGACATTTTTGTATATTCAATGGAAATACAAGAAACTGTTAGAATGCCAAAGCCGTGTCACACAGAATGGTATGTCTACTACGTTTCGCAATGATATTGACAGCAACGGCTGGATTCTCTGGATGTTTTGGATTTTGGCGGAACCTATAAGATATATCCCAGTTCGTCCTGTGCCTTGATTAAAGATGTAAACTAGCGTTCACAAACAAGTAATTACATTAAGTATTGTTAAAAGTTTTAAGTTTAGACAAAGCATTTTGTTTATAATTTTGGGAAGAAAAAAAATTATTTAACAGAGCAATGATATACCTTTGTTTTTGTTCGATTATTTTTTTTTTACATATTCATCGCAACCTATTTACTCATGAGAAATATCAATATATCAAACAGGATTGAACAACTTCCAAAACCGCTTTCGATCCCAACTGAAATCTAACCAACCTCTTCGTACACCTAAGACACGACACCACTCCTATTCAATGTTTTACTACTTCCTATCACATGAATGTTCTGTAAAATAGAAGGAGAAAGACTTGGAATGGCAAGTTTGATGAAAAACGAGTAGTCACAAATCTTTTCAAAAATTTTTCCCATTTCCCTTAGCAACTTGGAAACATAGAGACAAAATTACACCAACACTACATCTAGTTTAACTTCCTATACCAACCTGTAGGAAATTAAATGAGCTTTAAGTTTAAAAATAATAATGTACTTCGTGCAACGCACCATTAATTTCACATTTATATAATAAGTTTAATTATAAACGTAAGAGCTATTTTTGAAAATCGATACAATGAAAAAATCGATTGTTGATCGAAAAAGTTACTGTAGCATCTCAGCGATATACCAGCCTTAAATATAAAATTTCGGTTCCATACTTTTCATTTTTTTCTATACGGTTCACACACAGATTCACGGACACATAGACCAGTTGAAATAACAGTAATTTGGACTCAGGGGACCACTAACTGTTGTAACTGTTTAGACTAAAATTAAAACAAACATTTTTATTATAATATAATTAAATAATTTTATTGTCAATAGGAATCCATAGCTACAACAGGATATCATTTAAAATTTACAATAACATGACTTAAAAGTGAATGCAATAAATAAACGAAAATTTCATTCATAAATTTAAATGTAGTGATTTCAAATATAATTGATCGGTAAGTATATATTTTTAATTATTAATAATATAAAATTTTACATTATTTTAAAATAGTTTTTCTATACCGATACTCTTAATTAACAATGGAGACTTTCCATTAGCATTATATAATATACTAGAGCATTTATAAATAGTTAAAGTTGGCCGGCGTGCTCCGATCTAATGATAAATATAGCTAGAACAAAGTCGAATGTACAATATAAATAAGAGAGCTATTTAAATGATGAGAATGATCATTCATGATTGGGATGAGGTGAATGAGGATATGAATGGATTACCCATTGATCTACACGGCTCTTCCCTCCTCTATGTCCACTCTACAACTTACCTGTTATCTCTTAATAAAAATTAATAGGTTTGTTTATGAAAACTGAAAGCATTTAATAAGATGATCGCGATTTTCTTAAGGACTTTTTTACCTCAAGACAAGAAGGAATAGCAAAGATAACAGAAAACCACCGAATTTTCTATTAACCCTATAAATTCCGTACAAACCATGAAGTTCATAATTATAGTTACATAAGTAACGAGCAATCAACTTCACATTTCTTCATTAACATACTATACAATATCGCTAACATAAACCTCCGTCGCAGAGCTTCCCAAATATTTTTCGCCGTTGCAACCTTGTTGGGCTAAAATATTTTGCGATACCCGTATCTGACTAGGAAAATTTCGAAGAACTCTTGTCAGGCCTAAAAAAAAAATTATCGCAATTATCCTTAGAGTGGTTTAATATGTAAGAAAAAAACAAACCGTATAACGTAAATGCAAGAATGCACTATATATTTCCTATTTTTATCATTGTTTATTACTGCAACTATGGAGAATCATTACTCTATAGTTGCCACTTGTAAAGATGTGTTAACTCTTTAATTTCATAGCTATTAGATATATTTATTTACTAATATTATATATATTTCGGAGCGAGATGGCTCCAGTGGTAAGGCACTGTGCTACTAACTCTAAGCACTGAGATTCGTATTCGGCGGTGCAGGTACTGGTATGTGGTGGGGGGAACATGTCCGGCAAGTGGGTTGCAACCGCGTACTAACCAAGGTGGGAGTGTCAAGATTCATTCTTTGGGATCGCCAAAAAATGAATGTTTAATTGCCCCAGATGGGAATCGAACCCGCAACGTTTCGAACCGAGTGCACTGGGACCTGCGCCCCAACCCAAACGGTCGTCACATCCTTTCATAAAGTGGATACTCTTAATTGAGGAAAACTTTTACCATCGATCGTGATTATAACCAGATTAGCTCCTTGCACAACCTTTAGTCTAGTAACAACACTTCCTAACAAAGTACTGCACCCCTGAACCTTCATGTGTTGAAACGGTACAGATTTACACATATATAAATAAATTACATTTAATGTTTGTCATTTTTGCATTTAATTTTGGAATCGAACGATAAATGTTGCCATCTGTCGGGCAACATTTTTTACACTTATCAGGATAATAAATTAATTAATATTACGCCATCCCTCAATGTTCCATGTAGGCATCTGTTCCTATATTTAGTACTAATGACTTTTGGTAAAAGTATGTTTAATAAAAGTTATACAATACAGTTTGAAGTTTCTCATTTAACTCAAATTTGGATGGAAAAGTTCCAGTTAAAATAAAATTTAAAAAAATAGGCATTGATGAACTAACTTTATGTCTTTAACGAAAAACAAACAACTTTAAAAAATCATATTGCTTATTACAAGGACGTCTCTATTGCTGAGCAACGCGTGGTTCATGAGATGAATTAAAACAAAACAGATCTGACAATACCGAACTAATTAAAAATATAACATCGTATTAGAGGCGTAATGTAATCTATTGTGCCTGTGGCTTAGATCGACTAACGTCCATTTTTCTAGGCTTCTAGATTTGTATGTAAAAGATCAAATAAACTGTTTTATCCAAAAATAAACAATGTTAAAAGTTAATAACTTTGTTTAAAATACAATAACCTGTATTCATCGTCGTAAAAAATTTATTTTTTCAAGTCCATTGTTCTTAGGAACGGTTTATCAAAGAAGCTATTTTCAATGTCCTCTTATGGGATCGATTAGAAACATTTTCAAAAGATATCAATAAAGATATATGTCTATTCTGTTATGCTTATATATTATAGTAAATTCGAATATTACACATACTTTACCAGTATCTAGGTGACGGATCCGCTACGGGAGTATAGTCACGTAAATATGAGTTAAAATTGCATAAAATATGATATCATTCATGTCAGTCAAACATGAAAATGTTTTTTTTTTGTTTACAGAAATACTATTTTTTTCGATAGTATTTTTATTGCGCCCATGTAATTTAAAATTATTGGTAATTAATAAATGTTTAATTATAATTAATATCTAACAATGCAAGAAAAAATATTATACGTTAATTTTAATAATAAGCTAAAACTGGTAAAAACAGGGGATGAGCCTACTTTCCTTCAAAGCAAAAGTGAAGCCAAAAAGGCCACTCCCACGAAAGGAAGGTTTATGTTTAGGTCAATAGGAATATCTGCAATTTTAATCTATATTGAAACAGAAGGCAGTTAGTGACTGACTCGCACTCTTCTCTTACTCCAAGGCACATAAGGCCTACCTCTTTTGCTTCACTTTATGTGCTGGCTTGCCTTCTATATTCCTTACTCCAACAGAAAAAAAAACCTTCAATTTGCGCGTACGTTATCAAGACAACGTCAAACATGTTAACCACTCAAATTTTATAAGAAGTTCGAAATAATAGTACTAAACACTTTGTAATTTAGGATGTTTGTATCTGTTAAGCAATAAAAGCTGGATATTGAAAAAAAATGTAGGAATAAGTTATTTATAAATAAAATTGGAGGTTAAGATAGAGAAAAAATAACAATAAAAAGAGAAACTTTCGCCATTTAAACAATTTGGTTGTCATTTTGACCCGTTTCCTTGAAATTGTTTCCAAAAAACCAGAATAAAAAACCAACAATTTCATACGCTTCTATTTTAACGTTATTATATATTTATTAAATAATTGATACTTAACAGTAACATGGTGTTTTTTAAGTTAAAAATTAGGATGATACGGGATTGTAAATTATAAGAACTTGAGGAACACTCTGAAAGATCTAAAATTAACACCTTTGATATGTGGATGCCATACAAAGGAGCGATTGTTAGTCCTGCCCTAGAAATGACATGTGAGTAACTAAAGGCACCCTATACCGTCAAAATCAAACACACGAAGTGTGCTCTTTGATTGCGCGACAAACATTTATAATATTTTTATATAATATAAATTATTGAATAAAAGCATTTATAAAGCGGCAAGTACGACATGGTAACTGAAGAAATACATATATACATAAAAAAAAAATCTGTAATGCTAAAATCCATGAAGGATTAGGGGCGTAGTCCTTTGTAATGATGTAGTGTCACTAGACTAACAGTTGTGCAAGAAGGTGATATGGTCAGATTCACGCTCAACCGCCAGATTTTTACCCATCTAAGGGTACCCACTTTATGGGGCTGGATGGATCCCAGAAGGTTCCTAAACCACAGGAATAGCTCACACCAGATTCGAACCCGAGTCCTTGGAGTTTGTAGTACATTATGATTGTAGTAAATAGACATTCAGTTTTATAAATAGGGCTAACACAGAAAAATTGTAAGATTAATGGCGAAGAGATTTTGTTATATTTATTACCAACGCCTCCCTCATGATCTCGAAAGCTGACCTAAAACATTGAATAAAGGATGAAATAGACGGAGAGGAAGCCAAATATAGGGTAGTGTGTGGGATACAGCTAGTCCTGTTCCACTTCCAGCTATCCCCTCGGGTCCTATCAGAGTTGCCGAACTGCCGTACTCGAGTTCACTCACCTATTTCAGGCTCAATACCTTACTCAGCCACCGACTTTTTTACATGATGCTTCATTTTGATAATTATAGACCAAATACCACTACATGAACAAGTCGTGATATTCGTTCAAAGCTTTCATGTTTCAGCGAATATTCGTGTCGACTAATTTTCTTCACAGAAAACTTCATAACTCAAGAGGCATTGCATGTTCATATTTTATAAAAGAAACAGTAACCAGGAATTTCAAATATGAAAAAAAAATCATTTTGTCAAGAACAATTTCCAACGTACTCATATTTGCAACGGCTTCACTGAGCCCTTAAACCCTTTCGGGATTGAGCAACACTTTACTACCGAGTCAGAAATGGTACAGGTACGAAATTGGGTCCTAGTATTGACAAGATTCAAAAATATAGATACATCAAAACATCGATATAAGCAGAAAAAAAAATTATAATAATGTGAACTGCTACTGGACTCAAAGAGTCACGGATTCAGTACTTTGTAAGGAAGTACAGTTTAATCTCGGTTATCCGAAGTAATATCTGCAGGGGGGTGCAGAAAGTATTTAGAAAAATGGTGTAAAAAAATCTCAATAATATGAATATATTATTGTATAAAAATAATAACTATTTTTATTTATTTTGTTCTTTCATATATTCAAGAAATTTGACAGTTTAAAGTTTTAAAAAATTAATAACTTTAAAAAATTGTTTTCTTTTACAACCCCAGTAATAATGCTGTTATGATTTTTAAAAATATAAGATTGTTCATTTATAAGTTAAAAAAATTATTAAAAAATACTGTTTGTATGGATTTATTTAAAACGCGATTAAAAAAAAAATTCTATCACCAACAAAATTCGTATTATACTTATTTCTTCTACTAATCAAATTAGTTGATCGATTGATTTTAATACAATTGAAATTATGTGTTTCTAATTCCAACAAAATATATTATGAACACTTTCATAGGAATTAGATTGCGTAATATCGAAACTGTAAAAATTTCAACTTTTGGTTTTCATGGTGATTACAATAACTTGCATGGATCGGGAAGTTAAAAATGACCTTTGTACATGTGCACTTTTATTTTAATAGTATAGCATAGTAACTTTTTTTTCCCCAGTCCGGATTACTGGAGTGTTCGGATTACCGAGATTACACTGTACAGTTTCTGGAGTAACAGTTATAACAAGGAGGTGATTTTTTATAATACCACGCTCAACCGCCAATTTATCAATTAAAGATACCTACTTCATGAAGCTGGGCGATCCCAGAAGGGCTCCTGAACCCACAGAGTTGACTCACGGCTACAGTAACAGAGTAAATAATTATTAAAAGCAAAAGTAGATAGATATATTTGTATAGTTTTTTTTATCGCATTTGTGGAGTCAAAAATGCTTAGAACCCCCACTTGCATTGATCTGCCTCTGATTATTTTGGGTTCTAATGAGTCTTTCACTGAAAGTTGGTCATATTCTTATATCATAGTGAATTCATATGACGAAATACTCATCAGAAATTTCCCTTAAAGATTAAAGTTATACTCGATTCATCTTTAGTGTGATTGTTTGATTTGTACCGGTTTAGTAAATTTTAGAATCATTTTGGTGAGGTTCCAAACATCAAATGAAATCTAACACATGAAATTCTTATTTACACTTTTATTTTAAGGCATATATGTATAGGGATAGAAGGCTATATGCTATTGCTCAAAAGATCACAAATAGGATCTCACAATACGAATGAATTATATGAATTTAGTTACTTTGCTTGCTAACTCGTCTCCAAAACCATTTCCGTGAACCGGTGGCCTTCTAGATAATTTCTATATATGACAGAGAACCGGTGACTAGAACATGGCAGTATTATACAGTAGCTAGATAGGACACTAGGGCTACGGAGCGTTCCAACGTTGCCACGTCTAGAGCAACCGGTTTTAAAGTTTTAAAGGCCAACTCAGTCAGCTGACTCCAGTCACGTTCCCGGCTCTTCTGTATGTCTTATTACATATCCTTCATAAAGATAGTGAGCTTGGACGTGGTTGGTTTGAATGATGAGTAGATCTTTTTCAAGTGGTAAATGGAGTTTATTTTACTTGATAAATCAAAATAATAGAAAAATAAACTAATTAAATCAAAAATAATTGTCAAGCTTGTGATAAGAAGCGCATTGCATAGACACAAGCTTTTACGTTTGGCATACCCTCTAAGGTAGGTTATGACAGATTTGTAACTTAAAAGTATCAAACACACAACTGTATAGGGGGAATTTTTCTTGTCAAAGGATGTGTTCTTGAAATTTTAAAGTTCCATTTTTTTTTTTAATTGATTTTTATTGGAAACCACTGCTCAACAAATTGTTCCCTCAAACATCCAGAAACTCGATTTTTTTTTGTTTTAGTTATGTCTTCATATTCACTTTACTATCACCATTCTATTACTACTGTTACTATCATAATTTTATTATTTTATTACTATTACTATATATTTCCCTATTACATGGGTATAACTCTATCAGAGGCGAGCATAGAATCAACTCATCTGGTAATATGTAAGAAAAATGGAAACTAAAGACATAATGAACGTTATTATAAGTATGACTGATAAGCTAGGTATAACTTAATAGAAAAAAAAATTGATATTAATAAAAATTGAATAAGTTAAATTTTAGCCTTACACATGAAAATAATACTAAAATAATAAGAAACATAATTAATATCATGATTAATTAAAATTAATAATATAGGTCAGTCAAAATATGAAATCAATGGTCCCAGATCAACAAAATTTATTTCCAGTAATAACAAACATCAAAACAATTTCTACCACCAACCCATATTTTAATAAATATTTTTTAATATAAATATTTAATAAATAATAACCGAATTCGACCCATACAGATAAGACGTTAACATTTAAATTTACGTATAATTAAAAAGAACTTTACATACACCTACATACTACGATACATGAAAACCATAAACGGTTTACAAACAAGTAAACAGACCACATAGTACGACCTCTATTATGACGACAAATAATATTAAGCAGAAAAAAATATTTGCAGATATTTCAAAAACAAATCCAATAACGTAGACAAACCAGTGTATAACAAGCAAATACTGAAATCCGGTATTATACGGAGTATAATACCCTAATAAAGGCTTCGATTGAGGGGGTCCCTCCCACAATCATTCCAGAAATGGAGTTATTCCAGCTGGATAAAAAATAAAAAAGAATAAGTCCAATGTATGTTAACCTGGTATCAGAGCTAATAAATTTTACAGAGAAAATAAAAATGAAAAATTCTCCGAAGAGCCCTTAACAATCAAACACGTTTTAAAAAGGTAATTTTGTTTTTAAAAAAAATATATATATTCGAAATAAATGATGGTTATATTCTTAAACAATAAACAAAAACCAAAGTGAAAAAAAAGTGTATAATATAAAATTCACTTCTTACTGCATCAAGAACGCTTCTGCATATATTAAAAAAAATCAGTTCAGAGCCTCAAAGGTTGAGAAACATTTAATACACACAGCAATCCAAGTCCAAATATTTTTTGTTGTTTTAAAAGAAGATGTCCGGGGTTTTAGTCTAGAAAAACATAAATAGTTCCTACTACTTCTTTATTTAGCAACAAAACAATTAAAGAAACAAGTTTTGTTTTCTTTACCGCAACTCATTTATTAACTTAAAATTAAATTAACATATAATCAGTCATCTATACGTAATATTTTTGTACTAGTTTTGCTTTCCCTTGCCTTTTGTTTCCTCTAAAATGTTTCTGAAGCTAATTACATCTACAAAAACATTTTATTTATTACAATTGTCTTATTAGTTTTGAATCGTTTGTTTAATAATTTTCCTTTTATAATAAAATAGTCCTGGTGGTGGTAAAGAAAAAAGTTATTAAAAAATAGAAGGAACTAAGTAATTAAAAAAAAATCTAGATTTCTATTTTCTACAAACTGTAAAATATGATAAAACAATTAAAATGAGTGTAAAAAGTTAAGTTATAAATAAAAAAGAAGAAAATAGTAAGTTAAGAAAAATAAATATAGATAAATAGAATACTAATTAATAAAAATGACTTAATTAACAAATTGTTATTAATATTATTCTATTTATTTATACTTAAATTTTCTTAACTTTTTATATAACTTTTCACACTCATTCTATTTATATTCTAATTATTTTCTCATATTTTACAATGTTTGGATCTGGTTCTCATTCATGAAGTCCTATAAAGTGGGGGGAACCGTTGGTTAATAATAAATAGTTATTTACAAAGAATTATCTTCCTACAATCTATTAAATTATAAAATAATTAATCTTCTAAGTTTTATTTTTATTGTTTATTCAATAATTTTCAATTTTTATTTTATTTTTTTAGAGGTAATTAGAAAATAAAAAAATTACTTGGAATCAAATGCTAAACTGCCCATTCAATAGTATCAGTTTAAAGTTATAAACCCATTTGTTTATTATTAATGAAGCTAATTTAATAATTAATTTTGTATACCCTTTGGCTAAAAGGGTAAATTCAAATAAAACGAGTGATAGTGAATAAGAACTGTTACCTCAGAACTCAGAACACAGAAGCCAAGTGCCAGAGATCAAATTAAACGTAAATACTAAAAATAAGCAGTTGTTTTATTAATTATTCCGCTTTATTTTCTAATTACTATATCGTCATAACCACCTTAACCGCTTAAAAAAAAAATTATAAGTAAATATAATACATATCAATATATAGTATATTAGGTATTTGATACATATTTTATTAATTGTTATAATATTTTATGTATTATTAAAATTTTATTATATATATTCTGTTATATAACGCGAGATAATTACAAGCAACGTTTGTTGTATTAATTCAGCCGTAAACGTCTTTAAGTGATTTACGATAGATCTCAAGTTCCGCTAATTAGAGAGATCCATTTGCATTTTACATGGATTAAAATGATGCAACGATTGCATGTTTCCTCCATTAATTGCGGAATTTCTCCTTTTTTTAAAAATTTTTTTTAAAGAACAAATAGTTAATTGTGAAGGTGAAAACTTACAGGAGCCATTTAGCTTTTATAACTTTTTACTTCAAAACTTTTAAAAGCTTGTAAACTTTTATGAAAGCTCCTGCCGAGTTTAAGGTTGTTTTAGATTTCTCTTTAGGGCTCAAACTGATTAAAGAACAATTTACCACGTACTCCATCAGATAGCTTTCATGTCAGTATGACCGTATTTAAAATATAATTTCAATATTAAAATATCTTAGGCTAAACTATTTAAGTTATTATATTTAATGTGAAATAAAAGTTCTACAGACCTATTTTTTTTTTTATTATTATGATATTTTTCAATTATCTCTTCTAAGCCCCTGAAAAAATAAATTTCCTCAACCATGACACGGTGGGAAGAAGAGAGTAGATCTGCTTTTGTTAACACTGGGGTAGTGTTTTAGGAACTAGACATGTGTGAACAGCATAAATTCAGTCAAGTAGTTCAGTAAGTACTTTAGTCAGCTTCTACTTTTTTATGCCACCATTTTTGTTTTAGTCCAGTTACAAAAAAATTCACAATGTTAAATTGTTTCTTAACTAAAATATTTTACTTCTAAAGAAAATAAGCAACTTATATGAAAACACCACGACTGGAACTAGGAAATTCATTGCGTGAGATTCTACCGAGTATTACCCAGAAATTATTTGTTTTTGCCTTGGCTGTACGGTCGCTTAGTGAAGTAATATCTTGCTATAAATTGGTTACTATCTTGTTGGAAATTCACCGAAAATGCCATACACTAGGGTAGTATTTTAGTATTTAGGCACGTATGAACAACATAAATTCAGTCAAGTAGTTCAGTATTATCCTTCAGCCTTTGTGCTTCAGACAAGTTATTCAGCATTCAAGTAGTTACTTTAGCGATTGTGTTCACCCTAGGGTAGTATTTTAGTAACAAGACATGTGAGAACAGCATAATTTAGTAAAATAATTCAATAAGTAATTTAGTGTAGCCAAAAAAAAAACTTATAGTAATAGGTATTTTTGAAGATTTCAAAGTAAAAATTTGTGCGATAAAAAAAAATGCTGTGGATAAGAAAATGAATTATGAGAAGTAATAAACCGGGAATTCTCTTATGAAAAATTGCATTAAAAAGCCAAAAGAATATCTCAAATCATAGAGAATGTTTGATTTCTTTGAAACTCTTGCAAGAAGAGAAATCTGAAAAGAAATTAGTATTCTTAATTTTTTTTTTTAATGTTAGTACCTATGATAATAATAATAAAAGTATAGATTTATAATTAAATAATTAATATAAGTATATATTAACCCTATGGCGTTGATTTTCTTCTTACTAAATCCTGATATAAACTCTATTAATGTGTATTATTTTATATGTTTGTTTTAACAATGCCTAGTTACTAAAATAGTACCTTGGGGTGAACAAAATCGCAAATTCATTGAATTTCGATGAATTTCCTACAAGATTGCAACCAATTTGTAGCAAAATATTGCTTCATTAGGCAATCGTAGCAGCCAAGGCAAAGTAAACTAGTAAAAATAAATAATTTCTTAAAATACTCCGTAGAATCTCACGCAATGAATTTTCGAGTTACAGTCTTGGTGTTTCCATACAAGTTGCTTATTTTCATATTCATTCCTCCAGTATGGTAAATTTTACGAAACTAGTTTAATTTTGAAGAGCACTTGTGGTTGGAGTTCACTAATGCTTAAATGCAATGTTTCTAAATGGCTTTGTTACGGTAAACATAGCATTATTCGAAATTATTTTATTTTGTAACCATTTTACATTTAATTTTTGTAATATATATATATATATATTTGTATTTTTTGTTTTGTTTTTTGCATTACTTTACACCTATTCAAGGTTTTACTAGCCACAATTGCCTGAGGTACTTCTATATAACAATGAAAACTCAAAACCCAGCAGTAATAAAAGGAGAGAATAAGAATACGGTGACGTGGGTCGAGTCCTCACACTGAACAAAGCTAGTAGTCAGGCATAGCGAAGACGACCTAGCAACAAGCCAGTCAGCCTTTAACCAACAGAGGTTACCTACATTTAATATTACCTAGTACAATCTGACACTTGACAATATAATAAAATAATTATTTAGTATCTGTAATGAATAATCATGACAACCTCATAAAAATATATATAATATTTATTTTAATAATAAAAATAAAATAAATGACGCTAACAAAAAAAATATTTTGAAGGCTACTTAAGATACATTATTCATGATAAATCTGATTTATCTTAAAGTAATATTGACAGAAATAATATTTATGCCAAATTACCAAGACCATGAAAATGTCCATGGTTCACACAATAAATGATTTCGGTTCATTATATAAGGAATAATATATATATATATTTATAGGTTAATTGTAGGTGGATCTTGAGTATCAATCAACAAGACAACAACATAGAGGCAACGTTTCGCAACTTTATTGTTTGGATAGTCATGCCAATTTCTATTTCAATGTGTTCTACATTGCTGTGATAAAACTTACTCAAGGTTTCTTCCAGAATTGAATTATTAATATCAAGTTTAATATATATATACTGCATGGCAGATTGTAATATCTATCAATAAATAAATCTATCAAAAAAAAAAAATATATATATA
>NW_027111148.1:931296-935572 GCF_000696795.3 Halyomorpha halys | reverse complement strand
TATTTTTTAATTAGATATACTTAGATGGCGATTGCATTCTTATATAATTTAGTTTTATTGTATTTTTCAGTTGCTCTTTAGTTTCAATGATATTTTATTTAACACATACTGCATATATAATGTGCAATATTATAATATCTCATATATATATATTTTTTTTAAAAATAATATAATGTATTCTTATCAGGTCTGTAATCAGGTTCACTCCATACTTCTTACAAATTCATAACCGTATTATTATTAATTTATTAGTTGTATATTCGTTGCATTATTATTCACTTCTTAATTTATTCCCCTATTTTATTTTCATTCATATATATATATATATATGTATATATATAGGTTGTATTACTAGAAATTAATTCACATTGTACAGTTCTTGCATATTAGCCGTCGCAGCTTCAACAAAGTCTAAGTTTAATTAATAAATCAAAAGTGTAACTAAAAAATTTTTTCATATTCAGTTTATCATTTCTGTATGCCATTTGGGCGCCGACGGATAGATGTTACTTGATCGGACCACATTGGTTGTACTTTTCAGAATACACAAATAAATTTAAAAAATAAAATAAAGAAATGTAATGAAAACATTGGACACAGGTCAACCACCACAGGCTTAATCGTAAAAAGATTATATATACTTTTTTTTAAAACCTCACTTTAAACCATTATTTACGCAAGCTACAATATTAACTTTTCATTTTTGTTTTTCAAAATCATATCACTAATACACACCTAGATTTAAATTTACATCTGACTCCTGGACATGTCAGAAAGTTCATATTTCCTTAGTTCCAATTTTCAATCATGAAGAACATTGGAATAGGAAATAATCTAAACGAATTCTTGAATTAGCAAAGAGAATGAATATTCCTAGGTGGTAAATAAATCACCGAGAGTAAAATCTCACCAACATAATAATAATTAGACCACTTTTTCAATTGAACGGACAAAAGGAAAGTTGGTAGCCCAAGGTTAGGTGGTTACTATGGGTGACGGTGCAAGCATGGGCTTGAATTCAGGCGGTGGAGATAAGGTTCGCTGGAATCGGTTAATATATGAGATACAGTTCTTTGTGAGGGACGAAGTGCTTTGGAGAGATTGAGACAACCATGAGACGAAATTAGAAACATGAAGCAAAAACTTCATCAATCGTACAAAATGGATAGGCTGATATAATTCGTTGCTTTAAAATAAGATGGCAAGTAAGCTTGTCAAAGGAGATTATTACAGAGTCCCAATACATATTGTTTATTTCATTAATTTTATAGATATCACTTATGTTTGTTACTTTCTTTTTCATTCGTAATTACATAACTATTATTATTATTTTTTTAATAATTGTATATTATTATATTTATATTTGGCATTATATATTACTTTATAATTGTCATGGGACCAAACTATACCCTCCCACAAATATCAACTGTAAAAAAAAAAAAAGTGTGTACAATTACCATGTAAGGCCAACCAGAGCCGATATTACTTTTTTCAGAAATAAATTTAAATATTCCCAAAAAAGACGGATTTCACTCAACATAAACAAGCGTAACATATAAACCCAATGATACATACATACAGAGGAACTAATGGGATTTCTTCGAAATAAAATATGTGTGAAAGCAATCCATTTATAATAAAGAAGATTACTTACTATTAATGTAAAATCTTTTTTGAGATTCATCGAATAAAATTTTACCCGTATTCCAATAGCTAAGCTTTACTTTATTTCTTACATCCATTGATAAAAAGTTTTTGTTCCTATTTTCTTCTCTTGGTTATCTCAATCTGCCTACAGAGCTACATTCTCATTTAAGATTTTTCACTGTTATTTTAATTTAAGGGAGCGGGACACCTCAATGATAAGACACTGTTCTACTAACTCCAAGAACTAGGATCGAATCCGCCAGGGGCAGATAATTATGTATTCTGTTATTGTATCTGTGAGTCAATCCTGTAGATTCCGGAAGTCCGCCGGGCTCTACGCAGCCTCATAATTGGGGAAAATCTACCATCGAGCATGGTTCTGACCAAATCACCTCATTGCACAACCGTTGGTCTGAAAACGGTACTTCCTAACAAAGTACAAAGTTGTTGCAGTAAAGATTTTTTTTTAATTTTAATTCTAATTAAAAATTACTTGTTATTGAATTATTTAACTTAAATTTTTGTGGAAAATAAAGATTTGTAACACTTACTTAAAAGAGGAAAGTTTAAATTTTGAAATAAACTGAATTAGTTTTCCATGCAGAATTCCCAATTTAAAAAAAAAAACTTACTAGTCAAGTTGATATATTAACTTTTGACATAACCTCTACAAACATAAAGTTTAAAGGTACATTTCAAAGAGGCTCCAATTCAGATTTAAAAAGAACAAAACAAGATTAATAAACCCTTGTGTATTCTATTTTTAACAATAATTTAGTTACGACCCGTGTACCCATTTTAGTTACGACACGTGTAACTAAAATTTCCAATAACATATGTTATCAAAACGTAGGACTCTCTGTGCAGGTCATGGTCGACCAAATCGATCACAACTATCTTCAATTAAAATTTCAATAAAGTCGTCATGAAGCTGAAGCCGTGTAGATATGAATGCATGATTGTAATTCTTCACTTCACAACCTTAATCATTGTTTTTCAGACCTGATCCGGCTATTAAATTTCATAACCTAGAGTAATTGGATGTTCCCATATTTAGCAGTGTTTCCAATCTTGTTAAGCCAGAACTTTATGATGGCCAATCTTGGTATTTTCTTATTTGTGATGGTATAAAAGTTTACAACCTTTCATAACGATCTTTAATACCACTTTATTTCTATTAAATATAAATTTTTCTTTCATTTTTATAATGTACTTTTGAATATAATATAGATTCTAGTATAACCTCATCTCTATAATTGAGCTATTTATGAATATTTCATGTTATTCTTCGTTAACGTAAGCAGTTTACAATACACGAACACCAAGGGCTAATATAACCACTCGAATGTTGGATATTTAAACCTAAAAATAAATCGACGAAGGCTATAGAAGTTGAGAAACCAACAATGGGAAAGCAAATTACAGCAGAGGCCCCGAGAGAATTACAGAGCAACAGGGTGAAAGAGTTAATGGTTAATAATAATCCTTAAAGACTCGTTTATGGGAGAAAGAGGGAGAAGATGGACCAGGAGAAAGAAAAAAAAATGGCTAGGATAATTGAGGTAGTTTGGGAGACCTTGGCCACAGTGAAGGTCCCTCGATACAGGTACAGTCAGCGTAGAGCAACAATAGAACCAGATAATAGCCTCGGCTCAACATAGGATGGGCGATGGGATGTCCTTGTTGTCCAGGTTCTGCCTGTACTCCTCTTCAGTAGCACGGAAAACTCGATTATTTCGGAAAACAGTGCAGTATGTAAAACTAATAATAGAATAAACACACATCCAGTATCTTCAACATTCAGAATTGGCTTAAATAATTGTTAAAAATATATTTCCTCAAGTTTTTACGGTAGAAATAATAATAATATCAAAGGAAAACGAGGTAGAAATATACAAAAAAAAATTCATTCAGCAGTACGACACGAAAATAAGTCCTTTCATCATAAATATAGCAGTTTTCTATTGAAATGTTATATTATTATAGATCTCCTATCACATTATGGATATCTGGTTATTTATCAATTTTCAAAGATTTATCTATTGAAAATTATTAAAGAAGCATCTGATGTAAATTAGTTAATTTTTTTATTGAAAATGTTGATATGTGACATGTCTTTTAAGTAATACTAATACACGTAAACAAGGCAAAAAATACAAAAAAAATTTATTCATCAGTGAACGATTCGAAAATAAGACCATTCATCATAAATTAAGGAGTTTTCTATCGAGAGGTATATTATTATATACATTTTATCACATTATGAATGTATGATTATGTATCTATTTTTAGAGATTTTTCTATTGAAAATTATTACAGAAGCATCTTATGTATATTAGTTAATTTTTTTATTGAAAATGTTGATATGTAACACCTAGTTGATGGTTTTAAGTGAAGTCATAGTACTAATGCATGAATACAAGGCGAAAAAATACAAAAAAGATTTATTCATTAGTGAACGATACAAAAATAAACCCTGACATCAGAAATGAAGAAGTTTTCTATCGACAGGTATATTATTACATACCTTTTATCACATTATGGATATATGATTATATATCTATTATTAGAGTTTTTTGGTGTAAATTTTATAGAAGCATCTCATGTAGATAAGTTAATTTTTTTTTTT
>NW_027111148.1:863789-930811 GCF_000696795.3 Halyomorpha halys | reverse complement strand
CTTTTATCACATAATGGATATATGATTATTTATCCATTTTTAGAAATGTTTTAGTAAAATTTTTCAGAAGCATCTCATGTAGATAAGTTAATTTTGTTATTGAAAATTTTGATATGTAACACCTAGTTGATGGTTTTTAGTAAAGGAATAATACTAATGCTTGAAAACAAGGCGAAAAAATACAAAAAAGATTTATTCATTCCTGAACTGTACGAAAATAAGTTCTTCCATCATAAATCAAACAGTTTTCCATCGAAAGGTACATGATTATATATCTTGTATCACATTATGGATATAAGATTACTCATCCATTTTTAAAGATTCTTCTATTGAAAATTATTACAGAAGCATCTCGTGTATATAAGTTAATTTTGTTATTGAAAATTTTGATAACACCTAGTTGATGGTTTTAAGTAAAGGAATAATACTAATGCTTTAATAGAAGGCGAAAAAATACAAAAAAGATGTATTCATCAGTAAATGAAACGAAAATAAGCCCTTTTCATCATAAATTAAGGAGTTTTCTTATTATTATTATTATATACCTTTTATCACATAATGGATAAATTATTATATATTCTTTTTTGAATAGAATTTTTACAGAAGCATCTCATATAAATGAGTTAATTTTTTTATTGAAAGTATTAAAAAACCTTTAGTATTTTTTTTTTAATATTTTTTATTTATTGATAGATATTACAATCTTCCTCACAGTTGTGGGCAATAGGTAATAGTGATAAATGATCATATACATACTGAAATAAAATAAAATAAAAATAAATGAATGAATGAAAAAAAATATATATCTCTTAAAATATATACAAACAGAAGGATAAACAAAATGGACATAACCAAACTATGTGTATGAAAAAAATAAAATAATATAATCTCTAGTCACATTTACACTCTTATATACAATATTAACACAATCGACCTGAGAATCCCTGGGCCCACTCTATCCCCCACGTGTGAGGGGAAGAGCAAAGCTCAAAAGATCTCAGCACATCCCTCTCTGGTAGTGAGCCAGTGGAGGCTGAGCAAGTGCTAATTAGCAGCGCTAATTTAGTATTCTGAAGTGGATAAATTTTAATAATAAACTCCACATTTTTTCATGAATTTAAATAAATATTAATATTTATATCAACTGTTAAAAGGTATTATATTATTTTCAGTTTATATTAAATTATATTTTGATATTATATTAAACCGTTTTAACAGTATTTTTTATTTCAACAAGATATTCATATATCATCAAAACGACAGACACATTTATTTAAAATAGAAATATGATAATCACAACCCGTATTGGAAAAACCTAAAGCTAAATTCTCAATTTTGCCACTTGTCTCTAATTCAAAATTCCTTAAATTTTTTGTTGAACAAACCAAGAAACAAACGTCCATATCCACACGCTTCTGTGTTTCGGAGAGGCAAACATAACGGACGTCTAACTTGCGAATCTCATTACTTTCGCTTTAAACTAAGTTTATTTTAAAATAAAAGAGGCAAAATAGAAGGAAAAGTAAATATTGACAAAAAAGGAAGTAGAGAAAAACATACCCATATATAGAAATGGAATAAAACAACCTATAATTTAACTAGCGCCCGAATATTATTATAAAATACTTCTTAATTTAATGAAGTATAATGTTGACCATGAATTTATATTGGTGCTATGTTAAATATAAAATATACTACTGAAATTAATTGACAAGATTTTAAAGAATTAATTAAAACCCAATCGATAGATTTTTAAAATACTATATCTTAAATTAAAGATGATTATAGACTGGAAAAATTATTTAGTTATTGAATTTTTATTTGGCATGTCCCTAATACTTATACGCACAAACATATAGATGCAACACCAGCGTTTGCGTAAGCTGCCTTAGATTCGTATCCAAAAACCGATTACTGGATTGGATTGTGCTAGCGCAGGTGGAAACTTACTAGAGTTTGGCAAATGTAAACAATGCACCTTAAAGTTTAATTAATTCTAAGCATCCAATCCCAATAACACTGACCATATTTAATACTTTCCTTCACTTAATCCAGTCAAGACACAAATCTACAAAATCAGATCGAACATCATCCTCCGATACATACGTCTTGTCGTTTATCTGTTGATTACCATTTCAATGATTTATTCATTATCCAATCCTACACCAATTTGAATAACCTGAGTAAAAATCGCATCTAAACCTCATCCCGTAAAACTTCATTCCTTTTTCGGATAATTGCTTGCGATACATACATTATGGATACTTCACAAAGAATTAATGTGGAACGTGGCAGACGGCACGTAGTCACATCGGAACCACAACAGCCTTATTTTGAGGCGATAAGATAAATATTGTCAAGATAGTGTCATTAGCAACATGAAAATAGTGTAACGAACTTGTGATATGAGTAAAGATTGTTATTATCTAGAAAAGATACAAGATTTATTTAGAAAACAAGCGAAGTAAGTAAATCATAAAGAGCTTGTTAAGAAAAAATAATCGTAATAATAAATTGACCACCTGACAGCTGAATAAACGAAATTATATTAATTTATTATTATTACTAAATTTATTATTAAGATAAAAATAAACATGATCTATTGAATAAACCGACCGAAATATAGATAAAAAAATTATATGCACATTTAATTTAAGGATTTATCAAAATCCTCTTTTAGTAATCCATTGGAAAGTCGTTTTTGAGATTTTTTTATCACTGTTATCAGAAAAACTACCTTTTTATATCTTAGTATAAATTCATTATAAACTGGCTAAGGCTGCAATTTTCATAATTTTCATGTTTCTAAATTTTAGCCACTTTTAAATATTGCTTGATTTAACAATCTTCAAGTCTCCTCTTTCTGTGATATGTAAATTTTTCAAAAGTTAAATATAACCGTCGCTAAATCGGGGTTCTAACGGGGCGGGTCGGCCGAGAAGGATTGCCTTCTAATATTTTTGCGTTGTGATCTCCTCTGGTGAGATTGTGACTTGTCGTACATCGACCAACATACTTGCTATAAGGTAAGATAAGCAAGGCCTCTCATCCACTGGTAGCAGAAAGCCGCAAAAAGTTGCGAAATCAATTCGTCCGAATTCACACGAACGCTCCAGGAAAGGAAATATCTGTGGGACCAAAAGAAAAGTAACTATCACTTACGGAATGTACGACAATGGTGGAAAGACGTTTCAACTGAAATGAAATAACCATTAAAATTCTGATGTTCATCGTCGATTTGAAGATACTAAAGTGAGAAAATCCACCGAACTCGTTTCGTTTTGCGTTGATGTGATTTACCCACGTTTTTCGTCTTCGTCCATATCGGCTGTGTTTAGCAAAATAATTTGTGCACTCCTCAATGTTCCTTAATACGTTTACATATCCACCTTTCACAGCCCTCATGCCCGAACGAGCCCACAAGATCATAGCGCCTCCGAATCCTGATAATCTCTCGTAGTAGAGGAGAACGATATTTGCTCGCGGATCTGAACGAAATTCATTCGAACTTCCTATGACAGTTTTTCAGATTTGAGTTTATGTATTTAATAATGGTAAAAGTAAGAGGATTACTATGTAAATAGTATCCCCCAAAAAAAATAATAGCATTAAATCATAGTCATGAAACTAAGTTCAAAATCGTAATAAACTAAGAAAAAAAAATCGAAACTCCTGAGTTGAATTTTCCAACCGTAACATGCCTCAATTTACTTCTACCTCCAGCAATAGAGGAAATTCGAGTCAGCAAAAATTCATGGTCGGTACAAACCCTTCCTGTTGCACAGCCAGGGTGATATTTACGAGCTCTCCGTGCGAAGAATCGGGAGACGAAGCAGCAAAAAACTGGTAGCAATCGGATCTTGGCTCGGTTTCAGCTAAAATTTCATATTTTTAGCAACCACCTAAGTTTTAAAGATATATATCCATAAGAATAATAGTTCGATGATAAGTACCGTAATTATGAAATTATGAATTATTGGAAATATAATATAAACTAAAAATATATATAACCGAAAAAACATATAAAGATGTAAGAATGGATAACCATCTCTCAACACTTTATATTCAAACCTAATGTTGAGCAATGGGCTATGAAAAGACTGTAACTCATTGTTTTTTCAAATTGTAGATTTTTTCCTAAACAAAGGAGCGATATAGCCAGAGAATGTTTACAACGATAAATACGGCGGATTGGAAACGGTGGTCCACAATTAATGCTTCCTGCACTACATGTGGTTCGCTTCACGTAGTACCGAAAGATCTTTAAACAGCCCTCCAACGCCCTAACATGTAGATTGATGTGTTTTGATCCCGGTGGTAGCCGTCCATATGGTCATAATGGAAGCGCTATTTGTTTACCACGGTTCTGGTCAAAGCTTCCTCGGCCCTCCTTTGTTCACGACCTCCTGGGTCTATGTAGCTCAAGGTATACTGCACCTGTCGCGTTGAAAAACAAGGCAATGTGAAAAAGAAATTAGAATAGCTAAAATTTAGCAAGTATTAAAGTAAGGACCGCATTATGGGTCATCAAATTTATTCGGAAATATTGCAAAGGATAAAAACCATCATCAACCAATATAGGGAAATAAAAAAATCATATGTAAGTGGATAAGGGTCACGCAGGAATTCCAGATAACGAGGCAGTTGATAAAATGGCTAAATTAACCATTACAAAAAGTCAGCTGGAAGACATTAAGTTACCTTAAACCGATTATTATAAAATAGATCACATATAAAACTGGCAAAGTAATATCGGGAGAACCGCACTGGGCAATTCTATGGAAATATAGACAGAGAAAGACATCATAAAAACTTACATCAGACTTAAAACGAATCATGGAATTTGCAATAAATACCTGCACAAAATAGCCATATCTGAAACGTTTCAATTCGAAAATATTATATTTTAAATTTTAATAAGAAAACATATTATATTTAAATTTCCGGCTTACAAAAACCAACGAGAAATATTGTTTAAAGATTTAGATACAAATCAAAATATTATTTATGATAATACATTAAAAGTAACAGACTATGAAAAATAAGTTATATCCATAAATATTTGAAGTTTATAACAGGTATATAATCAAGGTATATTATATTAGCACATTTATTTATTTTAATAAATAATAGCAATAACAACTTAGGATAATATATTTTGTGATGTCATAAAAGTTGTAATTAGAGAATCTTAAGACAAAAAGTGTATCTTATGAAGAATGGTTGGGCTCAAATTTTATAAAAAAGGTAATTTATTTATAAACTACGGGTGAGTTTCAACACGATTCAAAACTATCATCAACTAGAGGGCTCACGCACATGCGCACTACAAGTTTGCTGTCCTAGATCCTACATCCAGCACGCACCCTCCAGTTGTATGATTGTTTTGCAATAAGTATTTATATTTATTGTATGTCCTTACAAATAGTCAGGGATATATCATTCATATCAGTTCGAAATGTTGTACATGCATTACGTACAACCTATTAAGGGCTATAATCAGCAAAATTAAATAGTCGATTTACAACTTTACATTTATATTAGAATCTAATTTAGGATTTTATCACATTTATTAAATTCTAACATTTTTTGCCATTTTAAACAATTAGTTTATGAATGTATTACTAATGAATGATAATAGTAAGATAGGGTCAAGGAAAAAAATAAAATTATATGTAATTTTGATATAGTATAGTATCACTAAAACTGTTAATCAGTAACTTTTATTAACTATTTTTATTGTTTTGGTTATGCATACTAAT
Source organism: Halyomorpha halys (assembly GCF_000696795.3). NCBI lineage: Eukaryota > Metazoa > Arthropoda > Insecta > Hemiptera > Pentatomidae > Halyomorpha > Halyomorpha halys. The sequence continues at coordinate 925,049 of NW_027111148.1, read as the reverse complement.
AGAATAATCGTGACTCCAGGCAGATTTGTACCTGAAGATGTCTCGTTACGCCGAAACGTTGCGAAGTCATTTATAAATTTGTGGTGAAGTTGCCACTTTCCACTAATCCGAAATAAGTAAAAATGATTGGATAATAAAGAAATTAACGATCATTGATATACATAGGTGTGTTCCAGAGAGGCTAAAGAATTAAATTCAAATCTGTATCGCTACAACCCATGAAGAGTTAAAGGTGCAGTACTTTGTAAGGAAGTATTGTTACTATAACAACGGTTGTGCAAGGAGGTGATTTGGTCAGAATCACGCTCGACCGCTAGATTTTTACCCAATTTGAGGCTTGGTTGGACCCCAGGAGAGCTCCAGAACGCACAGGATTGACTCACGGCTACAATGTAACAGAAAACAATTTTCTGCCTAGCCGGATTCGAGCTCGGGTTCTTGGAGTCAGTAGCATCGTGCCTTACCAGTCTACCTTACCATGTGCCTTACCTGACCTTACCACCTTTCCTTACAAGAAAGGCAAACATGGAGAAAATCGAACCTGTGTCGGCTACTCGTAGCTTTTCTTGAATAGTGGCATATCTGACAAAAAAAAAAATGTATTTGACATACTCTCTAGCTTGTACAGTAGATTTTGATTTATTTTTTACAATCCTAGCTTAATGGCTGTCAATAAGAGGAATTATATCACAGTAGAGAAAGAAACCAAAAAACCCATGTCTACTTCAATATCTTTAGAACACATCTATTTCAAAATAAAACCTTTATTCCATTAAAATCGATCAAATTAAAACCATTCAAAATTTGTCAGATGTGCAACTATTCAAGCAAAGTAGCGTACAACCTTCGATTTACACAATTTCCTTATAAAAAGGAACAAAAAAACATAGGAAACGTAAATTTTGACAGGCAAATTAGGAGATAGATGATAAATAGTCATAGAAATGATACTGGATAACACATTAATTCAACTTTCGTACGACATTTTTTATCAGATATTAGTAAATTTGATTACCCAGACATATAATATGTTTATAAATGTATATATTTATGCTATGTCAATTAAAAAATAAACGTTTAAAATTAACCAATAAGATTTGAAACAATGTATTAACACCCAATTGATAGAATTGTAAAGTATACAATCTCAAACTAGAGTTAATTATTCTAAAGGTTGGTGAAATTCTATATTTAATTAAAATATGATGAGCACAAATGTTTATGTGTTGGCATTTCTAAAACAATACTCAGCACAAAGGAGCGGATGCCACACAAGAGCCTGGCGCAAACTTCGTTTGATTTGTTCCCAAAAGCCGATACTAGAAGGAGTTATATAATAATTCGGACCAACTTGTACCAAATAATCCATCCACACAGTTGCGCATTTGCGAATTTGCCATAATTGTACCTTCAAATTTCAAAACAGTAAAGGTAGCAAAAAATCTTAATTCAAATCTAACAAATAAAAACAAAAAATTTTCAGACTTCCCCACCGAACAAAAATTGTAATAATGATGAAGTAAATTTTTAATAATTCCGTCTCTTTGTGTGGCCGTTTGCCCCCTATTATTTATGCCACTTGGACAAAACTTTACCACAAATGATGAGCATTAAATTATTTTAAGTATACAAAAAATCAGACTAGTATTAATTGTGAATAAACTATAAATGTAATTTTTAGGGTTAAAATAGTAGTAGCGTTTATATACTTACAAGAACATCTACACAGGACTAATTATTTTTTTATAACTTAGACTTTTTGCAAAAAAATATATAATTATACTCCTGTGTGACCTAACCTACACAAAGGTTAGAGCTACAAGAAGCCTGTTGCTAGGCGCCTAACTGTCTGCCTTTTCTCTTCCCGCCACTCCTTGTGGCCTTCACGTCTCATATACCCTCTTGCCTTACAGATCTACATTTCATAATTGAATACAAATACTATAATTATAAATTTCCAATCTAAAAACTGCATCTTTATGTCCTAATTAGCTGTGCTTTTAAAATCAATAAAATTGTTACTAACCGTCACTAACAATTACAGATTGTATATAATTTATGAAATAAACCCATTATCCAAAAATTCAACATGCTGATCACTATTAATGTTGTAATTGACAAAATTTAATTAATTAAATTGCATATCCAAAGAAAAGAAAAATCATAATTTTTTATAACTTATTATTTATATCCCCCAGTAAAAAAAATAATAATAAAATTACATTTTGTTAGAAAACAGCTATTATTAAATAACATTTTTAATTTTTTTCCTAAACAGCCTAAGGAAGTATCAAAATTTAAAGAGTTAATAATTCAAACAATGCTGAATATTAAGAAGAAATCTGGTGGCTAACTTACATTTTTCATGAAACTATAACATATTTAAAATATTTATCACAAAACATATATCAGTCATAAAAAAAACATATTTATTCTTTTTTTCAGAGCATCAAAATTATTCCAGATTTTCAAGTCAGTTTTCAGTACAGTTATTCCACTTCTCACCAACAGTCAAGACTATCGGAATTTATGATTATTAGTTTTTATCAACAGATTCGAGAAGAAGAAACACCCTGGTGGTAGCATTCTTGGCTTCCAACAAGCATTCGATAAGGTCTGGCATCGAGGTCTTCCATACAAGTTAAAGAAAATGAATACTCCGGAATACTTATACAACATTCTAAGCTCGTTACTCAACAAGAAAACATTTTCTGTTAGAATAAATAACACAAATTCTACTCTCAGACAAATCCATGCTAGTACTCCACAAGGTTCAATCCTTTCCCACATTCTGTTCAACTTCTATTTTCACGACATCATTCAGTCCACATATACCTCCATAGCTATGTTCACTGATGATACAGCAATATTCTCTCAACATGATGACATAATAGTCGCTAGAAATACTTTACACCTTAGTGATAGTAAGTCACCTTAATGATCTAGAACAATACTTCACTAAATGGATGATTAGAGAACATTAAAAAATGTACTTCACAAGTTTTTACTCTCAAAAGCCCATCAGACCCACCAGAACTAATCCTCAAAGGTAAAAATGTGAAATGGAATCCTGCTAGTAAAACAGTAAGATACTTGGGAATTCACCTCAATCGCCACCCTACCTGAAATCACCATATCAACATCAAACAAATTCAAACCTATGTAAGGTTAGCAATGCTGTATCCCATCCTAAATAGAAAATCCAAATTGAAACCAGAAAGAACTGTTCTTATTTTTAAAACAAATCTCAGGTGCTGATGCTCACTGCTGATGAACGCTGTGAAGTCTGGGGAACAGAATCCTTTATAAAAAGAAAACAATTACAATATTTCTAAAATAAAGTCCTAAGAATTACAGTGGATGTTCCTTGGTTTGTGAGAAATAGCCAATTGCATCAGGAATGACATCAAAAAATGATTCTTGAATTTCCACTCCCAGTTACCAGCAGTTAAAGGAGAAGTGACCTACAACTTCGTAAAGCCAACCTCAATCCAAAGACTGAAGCCCAGACTGCTGTGGGACATTCTTTTATAAATTTTATTATTGACATTACATCTATTTTATAATCTTTTTTCTCTTTGCCCTTTTTTCAAATTAACTTGTTTTTTCAATTTGAGGGCAATTATTTGTTTTGTTAGGTCTAAAAATGTCATTATTAACCTTACTTTTCTCTTTTATTAAGAATTATTATTTTTCCTTAATTTTTTTTTTATTTATAATGTTTTATACAGCGTTAGGGGTGTCTTTTGTATGAGACTACATACCCCTATGATCAATTTAAAAAAAAAAAAAAAAAAATGTAACTTATATTAACCATGTAAGGCCCACCAGGCTAATCTGGTATTAAATTGACAAAAACAGGTATTTGATTGAAAAAAAAATCATTCTAAATTATTGAACTGTTTTTTATGAAACTTTAAGGTATGTAAGAGCTGAGCTCATTGTTCTATTTTTCAATGTAACATTAAGAAGCAATTATATGGTTTAAAGATAGAAAAAGTAAAATTATAGTTCAATATATAGATAAGTTAGTTGAATCCAAACAATTAATTGCTATTTGGTTTGCTTTAAAATGGAGTAAAGCAAACAATTTTTACTAGGAACATAACCATGATACATTAAAAATATATATCATACAAAAAAACATAATTAACCAAAAAAAATTAGCTAAGTTACTAGGATCACATTCAATAAGTTATTCCTTTAAATCAAATAGCAATACACCTTAAAAGATAGACCCATGCTTATATTCTATTTATATTTAGTTTTCTTGTTTCTTTTTACATAAACTTATACTATAAGCTAAACAAATCCATCTATATATTTAATTTATCTGATTATAATCATATTCACTACAGATTGGAATGAAATTCGTAAATTTTTTATCAGTGTTTTGGTAAACAATTGTTGTTGTTAATTGTTATATTACAAGAATTGTTAACTGAACCAAATTGAACCGAAACCAAATTAAATATCAAATTTTAATTTGATAAAATATAAATACAGTTTCTCATATTTTTTAAAATATTATGAAAGAGTTGAACAACAAATTAGACATTTTCAGTAGTTTAGTGAAATTATGAAACCACTTAGACATACTAAGATAAAGAACTTAACTTTACCCTAAGCAATGACGTGATAAATAGATACTATTAGTAACAAATTAGTCACAAAAGTATACAAAAAATTTACAAATAGTAACTTTTGAAATGGAGGCAGCAACATCTAAAATACTTAATTTCTTAAAATATAGAAATTAAGGTCAGTATAAAGCTACTGATTGATCTTTTGAATGATTGTTGAAGAATTAATTTTACTAAAACATGAACATACATTAAATTAATAATTTGATGTTAATCTATTAAATGTTTCACTAAAAGCAGCATTTAGGTTTTAGATGGTATCCTTTCCTCCACCAGGGGTTATATTATTAACCCTATTATCTCCATGGATTAAAATTATATTCAAATAGATTAGAGACATGAGAATATGACAGTTGAATAAAGAAGTAATTTCTTCTAAAAAGATTCTACGCAATACGTTCGCCTAAATATACCATTATTTCATAGTCTTTTAATTTTAAATTCCAAAACCTTCAGAGCCAAATTTATTTCCATGAATTTTCCAACATTATCCCAAAGAAATGGGATTCAGCCATAGATTATTTACTAAATTCATCTAAAGTCAAAAGTCAAATTCATCCTTTACAATTAACAGAGCCATCTCTCATATAGTTAAATATGGATTTGAAGAAACGAGTTTATCTTTGACAACTACAAGATTACATTAATCTAGAAAAGTTTATCTACATTTACTTTATATTTTAAGAAAGCTTATTATTATAAAAATTAGCATAAATTTTAAAGACTCATTGTCCAATTATCAATAAGACACCAGACTGAAAGTATGCCACATTAAGAAATATAAATCATCTGTATCAAGATTTCTCCTGAAATTAGAATCAAGAAACTTCTAATTTTCTTGATTCTAATTTTTAATAACCATCAAAATTGATTATTGATAATTTAATTTCCTTGATTAAATAGGTAGATCAATAAATGAAAATGATAAGTAAAAAGGAAAACAAACAGCATTACTACCATAGATGCTCTAGAAACGGGGAATAATAAATTTACTTAATTCAAACAAATAGAAGGTGAGAAATAAAAAAAAGAAAAATCTTGCGATTATGGTCTTAAATTTAATACAAAGAATTTCATAACTACCATTACCTAAAACTTCATAACCACATTTTCCTAAGAACATTCTCATTAATTTATGAATACTGAAAATAATTTAAAAGTTATAATTTGGATTAAATGAATTGTGGTTAATAACTTAGTAAGAGGTGTCAACGGTGAAGCGGAGGTCTCCCTGACTAACAATCAGTGATAAACACTATATATGAAAAATGTGTATGTACGGTTTAAAATATGATATATATTGTATCATAAAATTAATTTTTATTATTGAAATAAAGTACTACTACATTTGGCAATAAATCACATCTTTTTCACTATTTAGAAGGTGAACTTTGGCCTATTTTTATATTGCTGTATTGACTCTTTTTTTTTATTTTGCATTACTTTATATGATTAATGTTATTACTTTCTAAACGTTTTGGAAATTTTCTAGAAAGCTCACCTTTCGCGATTAATATGAAATTTGTCTATATATTGACTGTTTGAGAGATAAATTGTAACAAAACTATTGACAGTTTGAGGGGTAAATTGTTATCAATAATATTATTTCAATATTTACTGTGCTAAGGGAAGCATAATACAACCAATAATTAAAATTATTTCATTCTCTTACACATGATCAAATAAAATATATATTTTAATGAAATTTATGTTAACCTTAAACATAGTTTATATTAAGTAAAGATAATTCATAAAGATATTAAGTAGCCATGAAATAATAAATAAAACATTGCTCTACTGGGGTTGGCTAAGAAATTTCTTTTCCAGCCACTAGAATGCAGCATATCCCAGACAAAACCTTTCTACTAAATTGAAATTTTACCATTTTTACCTACAAATTCTTTGACTTAAATTTCTCGAGTTTCATTAATATTTTGCAATATTTCGATAGGTCATTGTCATAATATAATTCTGATTTATAAATTCTATAAATTTAAAACTAGCTTTCAGATTTTAAAAAACTTTAAAAGCAAGTTGATTGAGATTTACTAAGTATAAATAATAAGGAAAGTAATTACAATTTAACTGTGGCAGTTTGTTTCATAATGCCAAAAGGCAATCCAAGGTATCCTCGTAGCCAGCTGTACATATGGCACACCTCACCATATGTGTGTATAAACAACTAATTTAAATCTTTAGGAGGGTACGAAAAAAAAAAAAGAAAAAAAAGTTTGTTTCATAATATAACTGTGTCTGAAGCTCCCACTTCTTTTTTGTTTAAAAATTTGATGGCTTTCAACTGAAACCTTCACTTTTGGTTTGGTTTATGTTATTTATAGAGTTGATACTAACCTATAACTCTCTTATTAATATAAGCGTTTGAAGAAACTTTACTTCCTACCAATCTGGTCTTGTAAAAATAACCAAAGACCTCCAACACTATATTGTTCAATAAAAAAGTTTTGATTCACTTGAAGCAAAGTTTCCCTTCCGTCCAAACTTCATAATCTCTCCTAATTTGAAAACACTTTAATTAATATTGCTCTACATTTTATCAATTCTAAACAGTTATTATCCATAGGTAACCTCTTTCTTCTCTTACTTTCAATCGCAGTTTGTCAAAGGCTCTTCCCACTCATCAAACTTCATTTCTTCAATCTAAATAACTCATATTACCTATTCATTATATTAATTAATATCACCTAGATCCTGGTGGCTTTCATTTTTTATCATCCCTCTGAGCTTACAAAGTGGAATATGTTTGGAAATTGAGTCTTTTTTACTATCCTAACATTTTGAAGTCCAATTTAAAAGTTTCAAATAAGCAAAAATATTCATTTAACTGATTTTTAGAGTCAACTAGTTATATTTCAATAGAATAAAATCTTAAAAATAAAGTCTTACTCTTTTGTTTAGGTCACCCTTTTGTCAAAAGTAATGAAATGAGATAGTTTACTGAATACTTCCATTATTTATAAAAACTGGATAGCAGGAGTAGAGTCTGAGAGTAAATCTGAAGGTGGAATTTGTTGAAATTTTATTTTATTTTTAACGGCTTAGAATAGAACTGTGATCATTGTAATATTCGGGAGTCAGTAAAGTGAAAATAAGTCCACTATGCCAACTTTTGAAACCTACAGCTACAATCAGGAATAAACCAGTAACAAATATCTCTATAGTTAGTGCATGATTAGGATTAGTAAACAAAAATAATGTGTTCAAGAGGTATTTCTCTGTTAGTATTTGGAAAATAAATTTGTAAATTAGTTTCTAAAACACTATGCACCAAACAAGAAGATAATTAACATTAATTACTGAACAATGAATATTTTATAAGCAAATTTTCCCTAATATGTAAAAATATACTATATTTGTTTATGATAATATTAATTAACAAATAAAATCAAAATATAGCACATAAAATTAGTAATAGATTTTATGAGATAAAATAATAAAATAATTTTGTTCACAATCAGCTAAATAATATATTTTGCAAACTTATCCAATTTTTAGCAGTTAATAAGCTTGCCTACTTAAAAAAATTAAAACCAATAAAACTTTAGTTCTATTATTTTAAGTTTTTCTCTTTGTCTCTCTCTCTCTCTCTCTCGCTATATATATATATTGGTTCGGGAGCCCTCTGGGGTCCAACCACCCAGCATTATAAAGTGGGTACCTTCAACTAGGGAAAAATCTTGTGATCAAACACGCTTCTGACCAAATCACCTTGCACAACCGTAGGTCTAGTAACAGTACTTCTTTTCAAAGTACTGCACCCCTGAACTTCCATGTATATGTATATATAATCAAGAATCAAGTCAATAAATATCATATTTTATTTTACTTTACAAAAATTCTATTATTTTCATGACTTTAGAGCCCATATATTTTTTGCCAAAATTATTCCACAACGAGAAACGATAATGCTAAAAATATAAACAGAAAAATAAAACTCACAGGTTCCGCTGGAAATTCCTCGGATGGATATAATTTGCTAACTGTCGTACATATTTATTATGCCTCTGACTTTTGGTATCGCCAAAACCCATCGATCTGCTGTAAATACTTTTAGTTTTGGCACTATTCGAGGTAGGGGGAGATAAAGGGCCACTCGGAACTTCTTTCACCTCTTCAACCTTAGATTTTGGTTTTTTCTTCTTTCTTTTCTGTTAAAAATAAGATTATAATTTGATCATACTTAGTTAAAACTTATTAGATTATGATAAATGTAAAAAATACTTCATGAATTGTCATGAAATATTATGTAATGAGTTTTTAGTATCAATCAATTATAATAACCTAATTATTTACAACAACCAAGCCATATTTATAACTAGAAACTTATTTTCAAAGTAATTGTTATTACTTATTAGTGTATTACTTCAGCATAAAGTATTCACAGACACAAGAAATTTTAAATAAAAAGACTTATTACTTTCTAGAATTAATCTTCTTATCACATACTTACAAGTAGGTTAATTAATGTAATTATAAAAAACTATTTTTCTTCACTGATGAAATTATTACTGACATAAGTTTAATTATTAATATTTTATATTAATTGCATATGAATTAATAATTTTAGTATCAATAATGGCATCAACAGCAACCATGTTAATCCAAATTTTTTATCAAGAACATTCCCTCAGTGATCATTTCTGTGATTTGAATATAAAATTCAATAAAGTTGATTGAATAAATCTTAAATTTATCATAATTCTAGGAAAATATATATCCAAAAAAGGTGAGATGTTTTTTAAGTTCTGTTTAAATGACCTCAGACTTGATATTTAATAGACTGAAAATTATTTAGGATTAGTAACTTGAATCCCGCCTTTTTTACCCTAGTTGGCGTATGTTGAACGTATATTAATTGGCTTTATTAAATCCATAAGAATAACAACTTACATAATTGAATCGTTTACTTTTTAAAACTGTAAAAAATAATATATTTTCAAAAAAAGTTATATATATTGAATATATATATTCACCATGTATCATGTTGCACGATTATTCATGTATGAATGATTATTTTAAGGTGGCACTAATTTGTATCAGAATTTTATCACATTAATACGTAGTCATTTTTAAGTAGAGGAAGAGGTTTAAATATGGGCTATCATTTAGCTATTATTATTATTATTTTTTTTTTTTTTGCTGAGGGCTGGCATAACTCTACTCTCTGTCTAAGCAAACATGATGCCAAAAGGGGAGGCATGTTGGTTACGCCCTTGAAGTCCTAGTTAATGTTAACGTAACTAGGGATTTCTCACATCAATGTAATTTTTAGTAAAACTGTCCATTTAATCGCAAATATGAACTGTACACAACTTGTACTAAATGTCCTTCCCAATAATTTGGTTCATCAACAATAACAATCCATTGACACGTTCTTATGAAATTCACACTTATTTGTCTGTTTTATTCTTAATGTCACATTTCACTATGAACAGTAAGGATCCCAAAATGTACTTACTATTATAAAAAGTTGAGAAAACCAAGTTTTTATTACTTGGTAAATTTACCAATTAATGTTTTCTTAGAACAGTTAATGAAAATTAATATATTTGAAGGAAAATCCTAAAATATAAAGTTTGATACAAATAAATAAATAACTGTTTCTGATATAATGGTGAACGTTGGTTATTACAAAAAAAAAAAAAAAATACAACTTTTAGAATATTGCAGATAAAAGACCGAAAACGAGTTTTGGAAACGCACTACGCCATACTTTGAAAAATATTTTGGTTGAAAACTTTATACAAAAATTTCTATCTTATTAACGAAATATAACTATATAAAATTTAAAAATAAATGGCCTGTTGAAAACGAAGTTTTAGCACTATTAATATTTACACATGTTACGATTGAAAGTGCAGTGTAAATACTGAGATCTCCTCAGTATCAGAGAAAGTAACTCTCAGCCTAATAGTATATCACCAAAATATCAAGTGCTTAAGTTTCTCAGAAGGAAATATATTAGAGAAATTTCAATCTTTTAAATTTCGCAATATTAAACCAGATTAAAGTATTAAAGTTGTAGCGACATCGCGACCATTTATTGGTCACCGTTCTGATTCCGCTGGAGCTAGCTAGCTGTCGATACGTAACCACAACGATCATCACACAAACATCGTATATTAATACACTATTTCTTGTAAATAATTTGATTGTACTAATGTAATAACAATTTCATATCAGGCAATATTCTTAAATGGATCATTTGAATTCATATGGATTACAATAGAATCTTCTAATCCACTAAAATCTGACGTTTTACACTAGTATCTCTCGATGGCGTTTACTAATCCTGAGAGTTAACCAAGAACAAATTGGCATACCTCGGTGTGAATTTCACCTTTATAACACCACATACTTAGGAGCTAGTGAGTGATAATGCATTTAATGGATCAGTACATTCTTATACTATTTTTGGAAATGTATTTTGTATGCATTTCACTCTGCCTTCTCCGGATCTCTCCTACCTAAACCTTTCCTTTGTAAGGACCTGCAGTTAGTTCCTGCAGATACTGCCATCTCCTTCGCGACCGTAAGCTGGTTCCTTAAGGAGTAAAGTTTCCATTTAGCTAGGATTTACGGCTAATTTTCGTAAAACTCATTCCGCCAATTTATCTCCTAACCAGAGTCAGAACTAGCTGATAAGACAGAACAATTTTGACAATGTGAACGTTTCAGGTAATTAATATAGATTACATTTAGACCGATAACAAGGTTAATACTTCGAAACTTCATATGTAAAGTATATTTTGTTAATTACATTGTAAAAAATCTAAAAGCCGGAATAACTTTTTTTCTCACAGTGAGTACGCGCTGCTGACTGGAAAGTTCTAACTCATTCGATAACTCACAAAGAAGTTCAGCCTTTCGCCAATTTCAGTAAAGGGTTATAGAATCTTAAGAAACTTTGATAGCCCATGTTGCAATCCTAAACCGTATTTGTACCATTTCAAACGGCAGTGCTGAGACGGATTTTTTTTTATTTGGGATCACTCAAAAACTATTATTGACAATTACGTCCTTTCTAAAAGAAACGATCCTATTATTATACTATGTAAGCATTAATTCTTACCGGATGGATTTCTTCTTGTAATCCATAGGAAAGAGAAGAAATCTTCCCAAGGGAACGGTCGACATCATCTACAGCAGGCACTTTGTTCATGAATACGGCCTGAAACCCTTCTTGCAAGTTAGGTACTACGCCAGAACAGAAACCATCAATCGGCGCTGGACGTGGTTCTGGACCTGCCTTCCATGTAATATTATGTTCTTGAACTTCTTTTGCTAAATACATCCACTAAAATATTCAAAATATTCTGCAGTTACTAAACTATTATATAAGGACTAAATTTAGCCAAATATATTATTTCTTCTATTACTCGTTAAAAACCGGCTAAGGACCTAGGTTTTAGTTTTAGCGGAATATTTATAAACAAAAAAGGTTAAGAAATATTTTTTGTGTCTTAGAGCAAGAAATAATAATTTTTTAATTCTATATCTATTTACCTACTCACCTACATAACTCCATCTTGGCCAAAAACAATTTATTACAAAAATTTAAGATTTATAAACACACGTAATCCGTACGTAAATTGAATGGTCTTACTTTGCATTAATTTGACTCTATTTTTTAATGGATTTAACGATATCTACTAAACTAACTAAAATATGATTTATTACATTTATGATTCTTCTCAAAGCTAGTTTGATGCAATGCACTGTGAAGGGGATAACTTGAGACTCGAAATAGTCATTGAACGCTCTTTCTATTGACTTTTCGCAAATTTCTTCTCTTATTTGCATGATCATCATATTAACTTCTGCTTCAATTTCTACTTCCGCCCTGAAAATGTTTTTTCGTAAATGTAGATATACATGAAACTTGTGAAATCAATCTATTCATTAAAATAGTGTATATATGGAATATATAAATGAGGGTTATTATAAAGAAATATATAAAGGAGCCTTTTTATGTATATATATAAGTTGCGGTCTGAGTCAGTTGTTACTTCGATGTCAGCTGACTGAGAGGATCAGCTGATGGAAAGAAATTTTTTTTTCAGTGTTATCTTTGAATTATGACCAGCAACGGAATAGTGAGAAGAGCTGCAGGCAACCCACCTCCGGAGGAAATTCCGCCATTACCAGAAGTCTCTTTAGCGCAATTTCAGACCACCATGCTAGAATGCATTACGGTCCGTACGGCAACCACCCAGAACCTGAGGAAGGCGGTGTCAAAGACGGTCTCCGGAGAGACCAGAGGATTAAATATTTTTTTAAAAGGGGGCGATCGCCTAAAGGGGTGAATAGAAGCGAAGATGTCGGAGGATTTATTGGACAGCGAGGATGCAAAAGCACTGAAAGCAGCCATAGTCTGCCGAGTAAAAAGAAGTATCCTAAATCAGATTCAGGCAGATGAAGAGACCTCCTGGAGGGTCATAAAAGAAATATTAAAGAAGGCATTCGGTGTAGGAAGGTGGACCTCAGAGGAGGATATATTCATGATGATCGGAGAAACGAAAAAACCAAGACAGTCTAGTGGACAGTATGACGCAGAACACCTGGCACGCTATAACAGAATTCAAGATAAACTCAGCGAGATGATGGAGACAATCCAAGTACAGGGTCGGATGCAATTCCTATCCATGGTACTAAAGATTCAGTTGGCAAAAGAACTGAGCAAGAAAGAGGGAATGCCGAGAGACCGCTCGTTTGTGGAATGTGCTCAAGATCTCATTGAAACAAGTGCCAGAGAGGTGGAGGCCCGAATGGAAGTATAAGAGCCAGGGTGGACCCGGATAGAATACCAACGGCCTAGAAACATGTCCAACCCTTGGAGGAGGAGAGAACACGTAAAGGGTAGAAGAGTGAGAGTTAGCAACCATGAAAATAGAAGAAGCCTAGTTAAACCCAGAAACAATAGTCGGTGGGAGGACCGCGAGTGTCACGGCTGTAGAAAGATTGGGCATTTAGTGGCGCATTCCCCGAGCACGAGATACTTCAAATGCGGGAATGAGGGGCACATACCCAAACAGTGCCCATACATATACCAAAGAAGAGATGTGGTCCGAGGCAAACCTATGGAGATCAACGCCAAACAGATACGGAGAAGCCACCCTAGGTTGAGTAGATCCGAAGAAGAGGTCGAGTAGCCACGGAACACGGCGATAGTCTAGGGAACATGGTGGAAACAAGAGGATGGAAACGAGGGAACAGAGCAGAATGGAGGCGAGGAACGGGAGAGAGGAAGACGCGAGACATCTGAAGGGGATGTCGGCAGAGGGGCGACCGCGCACTGCTGAATTATAATGTGAGGGAGAAGAGCAGCGGTCTACCTATAATAGACATAGCAGGAGTGACGTGCCTAGTGGACACCGGCAGTTCCAACACCATCATGTGCCGATAAGCCCTAGAAAAACTGTGTAGTGAAGAGAGGACACACCAGATCCAGAAATATCAATGTACATTAATCACCCTGGGTGGCCGTTATGTTGTAGAGGGGAAAGTTGAGATAGGTTTGACCCGGTGGGGATTTAGTAGAGAGAACTTGCCGGTACATATCGTAGGGAGTATGCCGAGCGAATACAAAGTGATTGTGGGCTATGACCTGCTAGGGAAGGTAGGTGTTTGGGTTAAAAATATTTGGGGAAATTGGAGAATTAAGTTGAGGGGTAAAATTTACAAATGTCATCGACAGAGAAAAACCGAGCCCGCACGGGTTGGAGCAATCAATCAGGCTGAGGACAGGAGACAGAGGCTTTAGAGGGAATATCAAGATATTTTTTTTAAAGAAGATGCTTGGGACAACCGGGAAGACAGTCCATAAGATCATACTAAAAGAAGATAAGGTTACCTATGTGAAATAGAGGAGATACCCGCTGGCGTTACGTCATCACATTCAGGAAGAGCTCAAAAGTTTAAAACACCAGGGAATAATTATTGATAGTACATCTAGTAGTTACACATAGTCCATTGTGGACGGTTAAAAAGAAGAGCGCGCCAGGTGAAATTACTGAAAAGTACAGAGTGATGATAGATTACAGCTTCCTGTATCCTGATACCATAGACGAAAAGTATCCTATCCCCAGATTTGAAGTCATTTTAGACAGGCTGAGCGGGGCGACGATATTCAGCACATTGGACTTGAAGGCCAGATATCATAAAATCAAAATGCACCCTAAGAATCAACATAAGACAGCTTTCACATTCGAGAGAGGAAATTCACTATGAATTTATAAGGATGCTGTTTGGTCTCAAAAATGCTCCTATAATCTTCCAGCGCCTGATGGACGAGTTTTTAGGGAAATAGACGAATCAGTATGCCAGATTTATATGGATGATCTCTAGTGTTAAGTAGGAACGAAGACGAACATGTGCAACATTTACACAGCGTATTCCAGAGAACCAGGCAATTCGGGCTCAAATTATTGAGGAAAAAATAATCGTTGGGACAGGATCAAATAAATTTTATGGGCCACACAATTTCCAGGGCAGGAGTTAAACCCGACGCGGATAAAGTCGCAGTAGAAGAGGAGGCCGAAGAAACGTCAAGGCAATTCCTACGGGAGTGGACAAAGGAAGAGGAAGAAGAACAGAATGTAAAGGAGGAAGATGATAGGGAGGATTCTTCGTCTAACGAGAGCTCGGAAGAAGGAAGACCAGTAGATATTGAGAAACTGAAGGGCATAATAAACAACAAGAGGCGGCAGATTGTATGGAAGACGAGGACCACTGGATTGCTCAAAGTTGAGTGTAGCAACTATGAGAGGAGCAATATCACGACAATTTGATCACAAAGTGTGAAGAACGACCAGATCTGTAGAACGTTGAACAATTCGAATTTTCACCATTTTTTCGTTTTACTCATAATTTTATTTAAATATATATTGTATTATGTATGATTGTGTGTGCAATATTTTTTTATTATACCTTATAATTTGAATAGCGCTAAATAAATGAGAGAAAGGAAGTTATGATTAAGTAATTTTTGATTGTAGGAGATAGTCCGGGTGGGTCAATAAAAGTACCAAAATAGTGGCAAAAACTATTTATTAGGTTAACAATAGTATACTAAATAAGATAGTTGACTGTATGAAGTAGATTATACGGTCAACTATCTTTTTTCAATAATAATTAATTTTTATTTGAATAATAATAAAGTAATATCAATATGCCACTAAATGATATTTAGAAAGAGTACACACAAATGAAAATTTTCTTACGGCATGTATGGGTAATTTTCGTAATAATAGTTCATTGGCTTTCTTTTTTTATTTCCCTCAACATTGCTTTTCTCTTTAGAACCATCTGCGGTTTTACTAAAATTGCTGTTAATCTTCATAAATAAATTATTTTTCCCAATGTGGATAGTAATAACAGGTTTATAAAGAACCAACAAAAGGTTACAAATGACTGGTTATGTATTTTTTTATAAATGAATACTTCATACATCGATTTTCTGAAAATTTATTCAGGTATATGAAGAAAATTAAAAAATAATGATTGCCAATTAGAACAGTGCAGTAAATTTTTATTGTTGATTTTAAGTACACCGGGAATGATAGCTATAGATTTTTCTTTCTTCACTTTTCTATAGTTCTAAAATAAAAAAAATGCCAACTTTCGGCTGGACCTGTAAGTGGTGATATAATGATACGAACTAATATTGAAAGTAATTTTCTATGTTTTTAGGAGATCAATCAGATGAAGATCCACTAGTTGTCAAAAACCAAGATTTTGCGTACCCCAATTAGAGCAAATGATGAGGTAGATGGTTGATAACTATTCGAGACCATAATTTAAGAACTATCTAACCATTTCGAATGGGAATCAACTTATAGCAAACAAAAATATTAAATAAAAGCAGTCCATAAAACGACCCAGATAATCACTGTCGATACGTTTCCATTTTCATTATCGATGTTACCAGAAATTTTCTCTGACTTCGATTGTTTCTGAGCTTGAGAACACATTACTTCAATGGTGCCGACTTAAGGGTATTTTTCACCTTAACAGATAATTGTAGGGTATTCTGGGTAAAATGGATTTACCTTCGACTGTTTTTTTAAGTTAATCAGTAGAGATTTTCTATTACTAACAAGTTATTATTTTTTCTTAGATATTGGATTTTAGGAAATAGTCGTACCTAGACCATTTGCAGCCCAGGATTGATTTATTTTTGATGCATGGAAAAAATATAATTTTTGGGCCTTGAGTGGATTTATTTGTGGGGCTCGGGGTGGAATCATTTTTGGGGCTCGGAGCTAATTATTTTTGGGGCCGGGACTGATGAAATTTGTTCTTTGAGTTACCGTCCAACGCCATAACTGTTGATTAGGTGAATAAAAACTTTGAATATAATTAATTTCAAGATTAGTAATAATCAAAACAACAAAATCTTGATTTTGTTGGGTTTTCGTTAATAGTTGCGTATTATTTACTTTAATCAATTTTTCTGGATTTAACTAGTTAAAAACTGTGTCTAGAAAAGATAATATAAATAATTTCACTTGAATAACTGAGAATGTTTTTGACCCCTTTGGTCTTTTGAAGCTCTTTGGTTTCTCCCCCATAACTTTGTTCAAACACAGCTGATTTTTAGCGGTTTGATTATGAACTGATTCGAATTTTAAGTATGTTCCTATAAAGTATTTATAATAAAAATTAGTAGTGTTGTGGCCATTTATATATTTGTTTATTAAAATTAATTTAAAATGAGCGCTTTGTCATCCACCATCCAAAATTATATCTATCCAGGTAATAGTTAATTTGTTAAACAATAGATTACTTGAAATTTTGGCTATTTTTCTTTGATTATACGATTTTCTTCTATGTTTTTCCTAGATAAGTTTAATAAGCCAAAAAAGAATTTCATTAAAGAAAACATGAAGTTTGTCAAGAAATTGCAAACTGGACATAAAGAGGTAACTTATATTTCATAAGTTTCTCTGTATATTTTGCTAGTATATCAAATTATCTATTTGATTTTCAGAAGAATGATTCAAAAAAGAGTTCTGGGAAAAAAATTAGCAAAAAGATTGAAGAAGAAAAGGTCCCTCTCACTCAAGATAAAGTAGTTTCTAGCAATAACAAACCATCAAATGAAAATGATATAGACTTTAAGGAACAAGGTTATATTAATATTATTCAATGGGTTTTACACTGGTAGAAATTTAATATAAGAAATAATCTTATATTTCTTTCAGGAAGCCAAACATCTGCAAATCATTTAGATGGAGGTCAGATTCGTTTTCCTAAGGGAAGATCAATGACACCGCCACCACCTGAAGGGAGAAAAAATATGAGCCTACAAGTTGATCCAATAATGGACCTAGTTTATAATAACAATAATGCGGTTAATATTATTGCTCCAAGCCATCTACCGGTTAAAGATGTAAGTATTATTCTGTGCTGTTTATTGATGCAACTTACACTTTTTTTTTCTCACCTAATAAATTAAGTTAATCTAACTCTTCTTTTTTTGTTTTCTTAGTTTTATTATTTAAGTGGAGTGATATAGATGTAGTTACTCCTCAGATTAGTTTTACTGAATTTCTCTTGTGATATAGTCTTTAATCCTTAAATTTGGATTACAGTAACAATTTGAATACTGAACACTTTTATAATAAATTTAAAAATTTAGGTTGTCAAATTTGTCTGAATAGATTTCAGTTGTTCACGAAAAGGTGGACACTTATGATCACTCCACTCCTCCCAAAAATAAGCAAATAAAAATAGTCCGTGAAAATTACTATGGTGGAAGAATGTTTTTAGGAGAGAGGAGGAATAAATGTGGATTTTTAATGAAAATATTAGTTTTGTTGCAAGTGAATACTATTTCTTGAACAATTACTATGATTTCTGTGAG
This sequence comes from Halyomorpha halys, assembly GCF_000696795.3. NCBI lineage: Eukaryota > Metazoa > Arthropoda > Insecta > Hemiptera > Pentatomidae > Halyomorpha > Halyomorpha halys. Next base: position 906,521 of record NW_027111148.1, on the reverse strand, counting down.
AAAGAGATAGGCGTTTTATCTTTATATTCACATTTTTGAAAAATACAATTTTTAAGATCATTGTTTTTATGTGGAATTATTTTTTTTAGGTATCTAAATAGATTCCTTCATAGGAAAACCCATTAACCTTTTTCATCTTTGAGAAAAAAACTGCTCATCTGTTGCTACTTAAATAGACATACAAGATTATTTAATATTATTTATTTGAGATCTACCATTCCAAAATCACCCAAGTTCATTTTCCAATTTTGTTGTCTTTTTCTGTAACCCTGTTATTATAGATTCCAATATCAGTTAAATCTCATAAGATTTAATGGACTTGTCTGGTTTTGGAATTCTATTAATCATTTTTTATTTTTGTAGGAAGATGGTCTGGGTAGCTGTCAAAAAAGGTACTAAAATAGCAGAAAAAACTATTTAATAGTAACCCATGTGGTTATCACAATCATTATTTACGGTTAACTAATAATTTTCCTAGATTTATTATTTTTAATTTTACTTCTTATTTATCTCCCTAATTTGAGCCATTTCCATCATTGGGAAGGTGGTTCTCTATTGACATACATTAAAAACAGTATTAATCTTACTTCGTGTTTTCTTTCTTGAGCACACCTCAATTTCTTCTTAATTACATCTGCAGTTATCAATATCTCCACCATTATGGTTGTTTAGTGTTTTTGTACCATTTTGATTACAATATCATGCATATCTGAGAAGGACTGGACAACAATAATTCTAATGTTCCTATTTCTGATAATTATTCCAACTATTGTTCTTCATATTTATGTATTTTGTTCATGAAACTGAAAGAACTGCTTGGTGTTTTCCTCCACATTAAAACATTTTGAGTCCTTCCTTTCCCTCTACCCTACTCTTATTTTGCTGATCTTATAGGTGTGAAATTCAATTTCGTATTTAGTGTCAAATTCATTGTGAAGATTTTTCATATTCCCTGGCTCATTTTTTAATAGAACGTTACCTTCAAATTGAGGAAGGCCTTGGTATCTTTCAAGTATACCCCACAAAACAGTTTCTACAGTTTAATTTTTTTAGTATACTTTCTATTTCATTTTCCACTATTACCTCTAGGTTTTTCTCTGGTTATTGAAAATTTAATTTTAATTAATTAAATTACATTTAATTTACTATACACAATAAGTATTTACATTTATTTATGAATCAATGACATCAACATCTAATATCAGAAAATATGAATGATCATATTTATATCTTGTATGTATTTAATAATTACAAATTTTTTAAAGCCAACATTGAATAAGTTGGGCATACAAGGAAATATTTCTATTTGTTTTGCTTAATTAGTCTTGTAAGTTTCATAAATGTTTTTATTATCTTATTAAATAATTCACTTAATATTGTTTTATTTTATTTAGTTAATTTGATTTACTATATATTTCTTGATTTTGTTTTTTCAAGGATGGCAAGGTTGACTTTGTTAGACTGAATATGCTCATATCTCCCAAAAAAAAAACGCAAGCAGGAAAGGCTGATCCAATTAAAGCACCTCCCAATTATAGGCGAGGGGTAGTGCCCAAGTAAGTATTCTTAAAGAAATTAAAAACTATATCTGATGTCAGAGAAAAATATTAGTAAGAAAGAAAAAGAAGATCTATTTCTTGTTTTCTCCACTATTTGGTTTATAATATATTTTATTATTTAATCCAAGGCCAATTTGCTTCCATAGAGACATTATCAATCTCATTACAATTTGGTGGCCTGCCATTAGTAGCCATTCTCAAAATCTTAAATTTAGTTTTATCTGATTTGTTTTGAAGCAGCTACTTAATTATTAAAAGACCTTGTCTCAAACTTTAACTCCTTAGAAATATTTCTGCCAGGAGTGGAATCCATATCTCCAAGTTATAGAGATACACTTAGGCGTGTGTTATTTAAAATAATTAGCATCTTTGGATGATTAATTCCATTTGTTTATTAAAACACACCAGGACTATTTAGAATAGTTTTACCAGTTGTTTGTTTGAAGAATTACGGAAAGAATGGAGGACATTTATGATCTATTAATATGTATACAATCAACATCGTTAATAATGGTCTTCAAGGAATAAATAAACATAATGTGTCAATTGTCGTAAATAAACATAATATATTAACTATAGATAGTTCCTCGCAAGTAATGATTTTGTCCTCCACCTACATAGTCATTGGCAAAGCAGTCAGAACAGAGAAGGTTAGGGAGGAGCATCTTGCAAATTCAGTTAAAGAAAATATTTCATATTTTTTCATTGCAAAAAAATCATTGGCACTAAGAAAATCAAACTGAGAGACAAATACTCGTTTACTTAGACTAAGGGAGTTCAAAGGGAAAGGAAATTTTCCTTGTCACTATAACCGAAACCAAACAGCTCAAAGGTTTTCAGGAACTTATTCCTTATAACCAGTTTTTATTGTTTTTAAAAAATGCTATACATTTTACCTATGACATTTCACAGGACCAGAGTGTGTTATAACCAGTTGTTCCTTATCATTATTGTTGCAAAAAACATTTTCGATTGCACTTTTCTCATACATGATTTTTTTTACCTTTTTCTTAAAATTAATAAATGTTTTAGTAGAACCAGAAAAATTATTGTGTAGACATTCAGTTCTAAAATATGGTAACTAATAAAATTAAAACCGTTACAATCATAAAATGTTTGTTAATTATCATGTTTTATTTTCAGCCAGGAATCGCTTAATACCAACATTATTTTCTTAAGAAAACAAATTTCCTAAGGATTCTTCCAATATTGTTTAAAATCAGTCTTAAAAAAGTTGGTTACCCAAAAAACTTATAAGAAATTTCTGTTACCGAATGCTCCACATTTTTCACTTTTTTATTAAAGATAGGTGGTTTCTAAATTCACACACGCGCACGCACACACACACACAAACACCTTTAACAAGTCGAGTTATTTTGACCAATAAAAAAAGTTTCCTTTTTTTAAGGCTTTTAGACTTGCTCCTTCTTTTCTTTTATTGGTGAAAATAACTCATCAAATGTTAACCTTTTGGTTGATCATCCTTATCTTTGGAACGATTATGTCAAAATAAAAAGACTCCAAACTATTAGTTTGATAAAAAAAAATTAAATGATTCTCATTTAGAATTTATTTTTTGAATTGTTTTTTCCAGATACTTAAGAGAGGCTAAAAAGCAGCAAATAGAAGAGGTACAAGAGAAAGGTCTTGTTGAAATGATCGATGAATTAGATGAGAATTATTATACTGTTATAAGCGAAGAAGAGAAAAAGGAACGTCTCAGAGAAATAAGATTTGGTATTTTACTGATTTCTTTATTACTCTGAATTACTTGCACACTCAGTGCAGTACTAACATAAATCTAAAATCTCCAACCATTAATGAAATTATTTTCAAAGATTTTTGAGGAGATGGTCAGGGATGGAGTCAATGGAGTAATGAAACTTATTTTATCTGTACTGACATTTTTTAAGCAGTGAAAAAAATATACATTAAAAATCAAAGAGTGCTCTATGTGAATAAAATAGATAAACACTTTGATTTTTCATTTTCTAGTATTTTCTGTGTTAGTCATCTTGTCTAAATTCCTATTACTTCAATGATCTACAATAACTCCCTATATTATTATTTGTTATCTTCTTAATTTTTTGTTTTACTGTTTTTATTATTTTTCATTCTATTATAGTTGGTATCTTGTTTTGTTTTTGGCCCTAATAAAGGCTTGAGATTCAAAAGTCAGAACAAATAAAATAAAGTTGCACTTATTTGTGTTTTCACTCCGCTGCTGACCATAACCCAGTGTCGGGTAAAAAGTAATTGCAAATTACTGATTACAAACAAATGTAAATATGATTACTTTGGTTGACTACTAGTAATTGTAATCTCCAACCATTGTTACAATTACAGTGGTTCATCTAGTAGTTGAAATTACTAATCAAAGTTGTAATTTCATTTCCTGCTTTAAAATTATAGTAATTGAAATGTAATTGCAATTACTTTTTGCACAACTCTGCCACATCCCTCATCATCTTCTCATATTGAATCCATGGTCAACAATAAACACATCACTTAAGAGATTTTTATTTCATATTGAAACTAAGTTTTACATGAAAATGTAAATGAAAGATAAACCATTATGTGATAAATCATTATGTAAATACCATTATTAACATCCATCTAATAGTTTCTGATTGGAGAAGTTTGTCGGGGGTGCGGTCAGCAAAGAACAACATAAATGAACAAAACCATATTTATTTATTTTATGCCGACGGTTCGACCTGAGTTTCAGGTCTTCATCAGGGGTTATGGCGTAGAAGGTAGGTTTAGTTGGATAATTGAGGATTAATATCAAATAAAAATTATTGAAATTCATTTTCTCAAAAGCTACAATTTTGAGTTCATTAGCATTGCATTGATGGTGCATTCTGTTCTATTATTTTTTTTCTTCTGTATTTCTTGTTCTAAATTATTTATTATGTTTAACTAATCATTTTTTAGTATATGTGATTTCTACCTATTTATGTATAGTTTCATGAAATGAAATTCTATCTCCATTATTTAGGTAGATTGAAGTTAAACTCTAAAAAAATCATGATTGCTATATAGCTGCTCTTCTTCTTCTGCTTAACTAGTGATATCCTATGATGGAGAGTGATCTCTCTGCTTTGAGAGAACCCAGGTCTTTCGATCTGGATTCTTGTATGAGGTCGAAATTAGTAAAACTTCTAGAATGCACTAACAACAATAGTTAGTGCATTCTAGAACATCTCTTCAACCTTTCAATGTCGTTTTCTTCTTGTGATAGTTTATTGTAGATTTTCCAGTGAGACAGCAATGATTATATTGTCTTAGAATACCATGTCTGATACAGATTCTAATTTCCAAATTTTTACATTCAACCCATTCAGTGTAATTTTATACATCTTTATTAGTTTGTTACTAAAAGCTGCAAATAGTAGTAGCTTAATTAAGCTATTCCCTTCTTGAAGCTAGTAGGAAGTAGACTGGCTGGTATTTCTTTCCCCTTAGGGGAATGATTCTATTCTGAATTCTGGTATATGGATTTTAATTCATCAAATAGATTGAAGTGAACATTTTTATTCCCTGAAGTGGATCCATATTCATTATATTGAGGCTTTGTCAAAAATTGCTTTCATATTTATTCGATGGGAATCTATTTAGTATCTTAATTTGGAATAGCATAGCCTTAGAATAATTTGTAATAACCAATCTTCTTGCCTGGTCTGTTAGGGCCTACCTTCGCTACTATAAGGTTTTGAATATTGCATGGATTCCATCTATATCTAAGTTTAATCTATGATCAATTCTAAAAAAAAATTAGCTTGATAGTATAATGTTTTGGTATCCATTTTCTCTACCAAAGTTATGCATTAACTTAATGGATGTTATTTTGTTTTGTTGTATAATTTGTAAATCTTTTTTATGGTTCAGTTTTCTGTACGTTGATAACTAGAATTCATTTAACATATTTCAAGACTTATAACAATGAGTGATTTCTATATTTCTTCATTATTCTTTTTTTAACAATTTTTTTTTTTTAAGCCTATGCCCAGTTGGTTACAGAATTACATACCATCCCAGCCCGCTGTGATACTCCTAAAACACAATCTAGAAAAGAACATATTGAAAATACTCTTCAGAAGCTAGAAGATGGCATCAAACTTTTCTCAAGAGAAAAATTGTATCTAAAAACTAGCTAGTCTTAAGATAAAATAAAAAAAAAAATTTTAAAAGCCAAGCGGACTCCAACTGGTTTTGCAATGTAAATAAATTATAGTTGCAACAGATGTATTTCATGTATATATTGAAGGATTTTTTTAATTAAATATCTATTTTTTATTAGTTAGATTAAAGATAAATTAATTAATAATTTAAATTATATAACTGTGTACTATGTGCATTATTTTATTTAATAAATTAATACTAAGTTACTCAATTAAATTCTAAAATTTAGAATACCTTTCATATACAGTACGTTTGCCTATAGGGAGGGAACGAACCACGCAAGCTTCTTTGTCAATGGTAACTTTTGTTTTAGTTTTGAGATATTTCTTGGCTGGAGTTTCAAAACAAGGTTTATTACCCCTCTCTACAGCTTCACCCTCTTTTATGTTTCACTAAGTGTGTTTCAAAACACCAGTAGCCTGGGAAACTGTGAAAGAGGAGATGCACTCTACCTTTAAAGTAGTGGGGCTGATACAAAGAGTAAACCTTTCTAAAATCTTGATGTCTAGCATTTAGAACACTTTTAGTAGTAATACTTTAATTTCAGAAGTGGCTGCAGTACCTTAGCAAGTCATTGTACTTTCTATTAAGCTGTCCTATCTTGTTCAATCAGAGATAAATCTCATTAGATAACATGTTAGTTTTATTATAAACTTATAATAAATTCCTCCTTGAATAGGGGAACCTGCATCAAATGAATTAATTTTCCTGATGATTATAAACTGCACTTTATAGAATGGCTGGATAAAGGTGTACATAGTGAAGAACAATAAATGTTTAAGTTAAAACTTAAGGTGTTATAGGTGAAAGACATATGTTTTATGCGACAGTTTCTTATTTTAAACAACAACTAGAGGTAGAAACTTTTCTTTCAGAAGTCAACACAAAAAAACCAATAGGCAGAGCCAAAGGACATGTAACAAGTCAATAGAGACGATATATATTTTAAAAAAAAATGCATTGCATCAACAACTTTCCATTACTTTATTTCAATCACTATTCATAACAAAAATATTTCTTTAATAAAAAAACAAATAAAACTTAACAATGTATAATATCACAGATGGATAAATGACCAAAGAACATATAAATAAATATGCTTATATTTACAAACTAAGACATAAAACACCAAAATATTTTCAAGGTAATGAGATTTTAGGAAAATATCAAGAATATTTTTCAAATATATTTCAAAAATATAAAAAAAAAAAACCAATGTTGTCGTTTTGTGTTTCTAAAAGAAAGGTTTAAACGCAAATAAGTAATTTACTGTTAATTAAAAAAAAAATGTATACAACTCAAGAACTTAAAAAAAAAAAATTTATACAACTCATGAACTTAAAAAAAGGTTACTAAACAGAATAGTTCATAAATAATATTTGTACTTACTTTTATTAATAAATAGGTTTAATACTTATATAACAAAAATAAGCGACTAAGTTGCTATATAAATAAATGTATGATAAATTGATTTATGCTTGAAAAAATCACTAACTTGTAATTTTAAGACTTCAGTTTAGTCTTAAACAATAATTTAAATAGAAAATAGAAAGAAAAATACTAAACTGTTTTTCTTCATTTACATTTTGATTAATTGCTAACAGGTCTTTCTCAATAAAGTTCTATAAAAAGACATAGGGAGTGAGTGATGTACTGTAACAGGAAGAGTGCTAAGGTATGGCCCCTAGTTTAAATCACGGTTTGGCTGCACAGACTAAATTTTCTATCTGAAGAAAATGATTAGGCTTTATCAAGATTAAAACAATTATTTGGCAGACAACTTCAACTCAAATAAATGCTATATCCTATCCTAAACAGAAATTCCAAACTAAAACCAGAAACAACTGTTCTTATATTTAAAACAATTCTCAACCCACTACTGATGTATGGCTGTGAAGTCTGGGGAGCAGCATCCTTCATGAAAAAAAAAAACTACAATATTTTTAAAATAAAGTCCTAAGAATCGCCGTTAATGCTCCTTGGTTCATAAGAAATAGCCAATTGCATCGCGAATTACATATGGAGTCCATAGAGGATCACATCAAAAAACAGTTCATGAAGTTCCACTCCCAGTTGCCGACAGTTAAAGGAGCTGTGACCTACAACCTGAGAAACCCAACCTCAACCATTTTTCAAATTAACTTGTTTCTTTTCACTATTAGAGGGCAATTGTTTGTTTTATTTAAGTGTACCAATATCATTATTTTTTGTTCTTAATTTTACATTCCTCTTTTATTAAGAAGCATTACTCTTATCTATTTATCTTATTATTTTGTTTTTCTTATTTTAATAACAACATTGTATATAGTTAGGGGTGTCTTTTGTAGGAGACTATACCTGCCCTCCCCCATAATCAACTGAGGTAAAAAAAAAAGAGGTACTGTATGGTAAAAAAAAAAAAAAAAAAGGTCCTGAAGAGTACTTCAAGTTACAGGAAAAATGAAATGGCGGAGTAAGGTTAAAGTCTAAAAAGGGAGTACCTGACCCTTCAATGGGTGGTAGGGATAAGCAAACAAAATATAAAATGGTGTCAGTGTACACTCACAAGCTTAAAATGGCACATTCAGCCCCTTCCAAAACCTCAAGAAGCTGGAAAACTAAGATGGTGGAGTGATATTCTAGTTTAAAAAGTGGGTACCTCACTCTTCCAACGGTGGTGGGGATAAAAAAATGAAATGACAGAATGAGGTTATAGTCTAAAAAGTGTGTACCTCTTATCAAAACCTCAAGCCTCTCAAACAGCACAAAAATAAAATAGTGACCGTGCACACTCAGCCCTTTTCAAAATCTCAAACATTATACTCTAATAAGTAGATAACTTATCAGGGGACTGATAGATTGCTAGAGTTCTGGCCAAGGTGTCCCCAAATAATACTGTATGGTAAAAAATAAAGTAAATAGAAAGTAAAAACAAGTGTGGCCTAAAGGTCTCATGCTTGGTAAAAGTTAGGCCGAGCTTAAAATTTCCCTCCCTGACCAGTCAAATGATACTTCAGTTACATTGGCTGTTCAAATTGGTGTCCCAACTCTCAATTTTGAAGAAATCTAAAATGTTATGACGAACATTTGTGCTGGACTCTCCTACAATATTTCTTTACAGGTTCAGAAAGTCACTTATTTTTATTATATACTTTTTGGAGACATCAATAATAAATAAATTAGTTATTACAATCTAAGAATTTCTTCAATATTATTATATTATTAATAGTAAAGATGAAATAATAGTTTTCCTCAGAAAATTATATGAGTATCATATCAAAATGACCAGAGATTAGATTTGGAGCTCTTCAATGTTCTCCTGAGAAGAGTGAATTTGTTTATAAAGTGTTCTGAGCAACAAAAACATCCTTTTAATCTCATGTAGAGAATAATTTGAAAAAAACTTTGTTAAGTAGTTATTTTATGCTAAGTGGTTTTTGTTTTTTCTCTTCATAAATTCACTCACAAAGCAGCACCTTTCAAAATACTACTTTTTACAAGAAAACATATTTCATAAAATATAATACAATAACTTAACTGAATAAAATTTGATCAATAGAAAAAAAAAAACAACAATAGTAGTGAAGATTTAAAAAAAAAATTAAATAGAATCATGAAAGGTAGCACATTGCATTAAAATAACAAGAAATCATGTAGATTCATCATTTTTAACTTTCAAATCTTTGGGTGCGTCATTTTGTTCTTTAACATGAACAAATGTTTCATCACAAAACCTCACATAGCCATTTCGAAAATATTCTTCATCATTATCATACCAACTGCAGATATCAAAATATGGGAAGAAAACCCCTGCTTCATTGAAGACAGACTGAGGAGAATCTGTGGACAATAAGAATAATAAATTCCACTAAAAGAACAAATAAAGTTGAGCATTTTAAGCACCAGTATTTCCTAGTGTGATACACATACCCCGAGAGGTACAAGAAAAGTTTGATGAGAATATGTATTTCATCAGGCTAAAACTGTACCTGATGCAATGAATAGTTAATTTTTTTCCGATAAAAAACATAGAAAAATAAAAAAAAACAACTTTGCTACTTGTTAGTATTGAGTGTGTGTGGTCTTCTATAATATGCCCATATTTAACTGTATGTAAGCATTTATATCAAAACATAAAACCATTTAATATCCTTTCTTTCACTTTGTAATATTTCTTGTAAATATCCATTCAGAGGACTTAATTTACCTTTTGGGGAGGGAAATTTAGTAACCCCTGTCAAACAGGTACATGCTGCTACAGGGTTTAAATCCTATATTTTCAGACCACGACATTTCAAAATTGTAGATTGGGTGAAGAGTGTCCATTATGAAAGGTTTCACAGTATACCTTAATATTTTTGACAAGTGTCATTCAGTGTTAAGAAAATTATTAAAGTGGTACACAGATACCGAATGTTTGGGAAACAATGTTGTAGATCATATGAGAAGTTGGTAGGAAGACATTGATTGAATACAAGTTGGTTGAAGGGAGGGAATCCAATCAGGAAAGAGAATACAAACTATCTGAAAACTTTTTTTTTTACTAGTATTAGAATCTTCTATTTATGTAGTTACCCTGAAGAAAGCTTACAATTTTGATCGAAACATTGGCTCAAATAAAACAATACTTTTTTCTCATAATTTATGTTCTCTTCACTCACCACACCTCTCCCCTCTCCTCCTAACTAACTTTTTATAAGAATAAATATACTTTAATATTAAATTATGTATCAACACTTGAAGCTGGGAGATCAGAAACACACTTAGTTAAGATTAGATGGAAAATGACCTACTGGTAAGAAAAAGATCTTACCCTAGCTTCAAATGTGTGAAAATAAGATTTGACAAAATCTATTCATTCCACTATACACATAAGTCAAAATTCCACTTATTGCTAGAACGATTTCTCTCCATATCTAGTAAAATGTGGACCTAGTATGTTTTTGATTTCGATTTTAAAGAGTTATTTATAATTTTAATTTGTCCATGATTAACCAATTTTATTTTTTTAATAATACAGAAATCTCCACAACTACTAAGGTCATCACATTACATTGTAGTAAGTTCTATAGCTTTATGACCAACATAATATTCTCATAAAATTTATTAATGGAAATGGAAAAAAAGAACAAATCAAAATATACTTTAAATTATTTCCTGAATGACAGAGAGTTATGTACTGGTAATAAGAACTTAGTATTAAAATAATTACTAAGAGAATATTAATTGTGTGAGAAAAAAATCAAAACTCATTAAATATTGACCGGTTTCAATGGTCAAATTGATTTGAGATCTTTAGAAATATACTTATTACGATGTTTAATCGACATGGTACTTCACTTTATACAGTAAGTATATCCTCTGCTGCACATGCTTCACTGCCACACTATGGTTCCTCTATTCTTATTAGGTTAGTTAAACCCTGGCCCATTTTTCGGAGAAGAGTCATATCAGAGAGACCAAATACAATCCTTTTGAAGAAAGAGTGGAGTTACTCAAATCAGAATAAACTTACTACAAATTTTCCAAAGGTAGAGAGTCAACTAGTTCAACTATTGGCACCTGATCGCTCTTGACGCCTCAAGTTGAACATACACTATATGTAAATAGTGTGTTAATTGAACATTTCCACTTGTTCTGTAGAGCTAGATTGAATGGAACACAATGCTTCCTTATGTATAGATATAGAAAAATGTGGTAAGTAGAAATAAAAACAAAAAATATGATTATTTTAAGATGACAATACAGATAAGAGAACCTTTGTGAGGTTTGAATTTAAAGCACCCTATCACCTTCTTAGTGAGGTTTAGATTTCAAGAGCTCTACCACGTTCTTTGTGAAACCGCACCAAGTTATACCATATGGCATAATTTAGGTATCATAAGTTTTCTCTTTCCTGTTTGTATGTAAAACGGAATTCATTTACCCTAGTTTGCCTAAAGAATATTTCACTGACATCCCTCAACGAAAAGTTTGAATGACAACTAAGAACAAAATTAATGAAGCCAGTTATACCTTATATATATATCTCACAACTATTTGGAACTGCAGTACTAATACAGTAGTGTCATGCCTGATAGCAAATGGGTGTATCCTTACACACATTGTTCATGTGAGGCTCATTAATCACAAACTTAACAGATAAAAACATTAAGGAAAAGCAATCTCACAGGTATCTTGTACAACTATTTTCAGTTTTTTCAGAAGTTTTAACAATTACAAGGCCATCTTAATAAAGACAGGGCTGCAACAAATGTGGGACTAATTATATAAAAAGTTAAACAGAAATTTAAAGATCTTACATGAGCAGCAAAGAAAATGATACTAGTCCCAAAAGTACAAATTTTATACGGCGGGTGGACATGTAATCACAATGAGAAATAGTTGACGATCATTTTTGGTTGCAACATAACATCATAAAGTTGTTTGGGCCCCAATCTACACAGAAAGAGATCCACATTTATGTTCTAATTTAAGCATTAATAATAATACTTTAGGTTACAAACCACAACAACAGACCATTTGTTGGAGTAGTGCTTGGGAATCGTTATCAAGAATATAGACATCGATAGAGGAGCAATATCTTTCGTCATGTCTTGTTCTGATTATAAACCACATCATAATTACTGATTTTATATATAACCTGACAGAAGTGAAATTATAAAAATAATAATATTCTGTTGAACTGAAATGTTTGCTTAGTAGCTATTGTTTTCCTTGAGGAAACCCCCAATAAAAACAATGCTCCCATTTACAGTTTAATAGATAAAACAAGAACTGAATGTTTAATAAAATAACTATATCTTTTATCACTCTGTTTTAAAATGAATGATAATGATTCAATAGAAAAAATGTCTCTAAATCAAGCAATTTTTACTAAGTCTTAAAATTCTCCATATATAAATTGAAAAATAGTTAATCTAAGCTTACCAGATCCATGAGTTGCATTTCGAGTATTTGAAAGCCCATATAACCCTCGGAGTGATGTGGGTTGAGTATATTGAGCATCTAGTGCCCGAGTTGGTCCCATAAGTCCTCTCCATGTACGAATGCCATCTTCACGGGCTAAAATAAAGGCCTCGATTGGGCCACTTAAATGGGGAATCAAAAATAATCAAACAATATAGATATGTAATAACAATATAGAAATGTAACTTTAAAATAAGCTGAATAACCCTTGTATTACCTAGTCATCATTTCAACCAATCTTTTATAAAATGGTTTTCCTTTATGTTCTGCATACATTCTACTAGCATGATCAAGATGCATGGCACAACGACAACGTTTCACAATGTAAAATTTATTTTTAATAATTTTTCGTTCGATTGCCTGAAGTAAAAGTTGCTGTTAGTATACTTAGGATATAGAATAAGTGAATTTCTTTTGTCAGTCACTTTAAACAAATCTAAATAACCCACTTTGACAGCATGAGGAACTTTCGCTGCATGAGGCTTAATCAATGCTAGCGTCAATTCTAAAGTGAAGGGAGGAAAATATTTCATATTGGGGAGTCTCACTACATTTTAATGATTAAAAAATAATTTAAATCAGTCAATTGGAAAATTATCATTATCACCACATGTATACAACACGTGACTTTTGATAACAACGAGGTCGTTACTGAATGAAAAACAAACTGTTAAGTAAAATATGAAATATAATTTTCACTAATTGTTCATCTAACTTTCTTTAGGGATTTCCGACATGAACAGAATGCTCATAAAAAAATGTTTTATGAACAATTTCGATACAAAAACGTACAATGATATATCCAATATTCCTGATGTTATCAGCTTATAAAACTTAAATAGAATTGCTAACGGCAAAATTCTTTGATATTATTCCTGAAGGAAACCTCATTTGACTTAAATTAACTAACTGATGTATCATTGGTCCTCCTAACAGTTAATTTATTTATCTTATATAGGAATTAAGACCAGGAAATCGTTACTAACGTTCCAATCAACACATATTAATTTTTTTTTAACTGCCAGGCTTTGGTTTTAAGGCATTTTCGATTTAGTAACCCAATAAAGTTTGCCAATCTTGTAGTATGAATTGTCAAGTTCATTACATTTGTGTCTGATGTCCTGGAAATCAGACCAAAAGTTTAGATTTTTTGCATTTATTTCTCCATTTATACCAAAGGTACATGTCCATGTTATCTGGTACTAATATAGGGTGCAGATATTTTTGCAAGTAGTTGTGGCTAGTTAGCAAACGGGAAAAGGCAACCAACTGAATCCTTTTTTAGCTTACTCCTGTTAAAGATGAAGGGAAAAGATTGCAAGTACAACTCCTTTAGCAGCACCATTGTGATCAGGGCAATTTGGTTGGGGCTTTGGGTACCTTCCTTGGCAAATTGGTATGCTCTTCCATGATACAAATGAACCATATAGTCTAGAATATCCCGGTGTTCATTATATGCCCAGGTCTGTCCCATGATCTATTAAAGTTTAACGAGTATTTTTCTGATTTCAGTCTCAGGATTTTAAGATAGTGATTACTACTTAGGAATGAACAAAGATAGCAATACCGCCTTCTTTTCTGTTATTACGTTTTTCTAGCGCGAGACACACTCTTGGTTCGTAGTTTTTTGCTTTATAGTTTTTGTTTACCAGGTTCTCAAAATGATAACGTCTTTATCGGTATATATGTAGGTGAATTCGTTGGTCAGGAATCATGCTTCAAGATTTCAATGAGTTTTAAAGAGTTTAGTTTACTGCTATTAATAATAACAATAGAAGTTCTTTCAGTTCTAGAAAAAGAAGTAAGTTCTGGATAATTTATCCTACTATCTGGGTGATTCCCAGAAAAGGAAATATTTTAGCAACCAGTGAAATTCAACTGAGAAAAATGTAAATATTTTCGTTTGTATTCCTTCCTTAGATGGAGATTATTTCTTAAAACTAGGTTTTAGAGATCAACATCCATTTTTAAGATCAAATCACAAAATTAAGATTGTGATAATAACATGTCACTGGCCTGAGTCCCACATGATTAAGGAAATGAGCTACTTCAGTTAGCTTTGGCAGTAAATTTACAGAAATGTGTAGTACATAGTTTGATGCCTTCATTTGAATGCCACACACTAAACCCTTATGAATATGTGTACTAGCACTATTAGAGGATGGTATAGAAAATTATAAAAGATAAAGATTAATTCAGACTAAGAAAAGTAAAAAGGCTTCTATTTGTTGAATAGAACTTGAATTTTCATTTAAAAAAAAAGAAGAATTGAAGCAGCAACCAGATTGCCATTGGCTATCTTCACATTCACCTGCTGTAACTGCCCTCAGAAACAAGCAGCTGTAGGTGCCGCTAAATGGCACTTTAAAGGTACATGAAACAAGTGGATCTCATAACGAACAAAGGGGGAAGCTGCAATCAACAATGCTATCCCTCGAGAATGGAGATGTTTTCCAATATCAAAAGCAGAGGATACTACCTAATATCTAGGATGTAAATTCTCAGGAGAGTTGGTATTTATTGAAGAAGCGATGATGAAGTTGAACAACCACGAGGATTAAATGGACTCATGCTTGCTCAAGACAGAGCATATAATCACCGTTGTCAATCAATATTTGAGAGCTAATGAGCTAATTGCAGGTGGCTGTGGATTGATGTTCCTCATTTATGGTCTAATGCCTTGAAACTGGATGTCAAATATACACCTATGAAGAATCCCAGATGTCAGCTGACAGGTTTGAAAAGTAGGGTCCTTCTGTCGCAAATGCAACCCTTGGCTGGGTAAATGCCCCTAAAACTCTCTCCTCACAATATGCCAGCACCATGGGGTTGAATACAAGTTAATAAAGCTCCTTAGAGAATAGAAAAGTTAGAAGTTTTGTTCCTCAAGACTGGAGGAGCAGCACTGGTTTTGGATCCAATGGTGGGATTTAAGAAAAATGATCTTGATTAGATGGAAGAAGTGAAAAGAGTAAAGGATATCAAGGAACTGTTCTAAAAGTAAAATTCCAAGAGACCTTCAGATAAAGAGTTCAACATGAGAGGTCTCTGGTTTGGATCTAGGGGAACAATTCCAAACAGAGCAAGGAACCTCTTAGAAGGCCAAGGTATTAGCATTATGAATATTATGATATTAGCCTAAAACATTATTCTCGATTACCTAGGCATAATTCATCATCATATGAACAATAATTAGTTGGCTGAATATTTAATATTTCTTTGTTTCTTAACCTATTACTACATTTTTTTTTTTTATTTATTAATAACTATGTTTTTCTTATACTTTTCTTTTCTTTAATTTAAATTGAATACTTGTATAATAAGCGGAATATTTGAGAAGGATCATTGGAAAGGATAAATGTGAAATGATTGTGACTAGAATATTGAGGGTAAAATAGATATGGTGAAAAATAAATTTATAATATACAAAAAAAATAACAGATGTAATATAATCAAATTACAAAAATAATATTGTAGTTTATATTTATTTCCTTCAAATTACGCTTGATGGCTTAATTGTTTCTATACTTATATCTCGGATGAATAATAATGGTCAACACAGATGCTAGTAAAAATAGTTAAACTCAGTCTTACTACAATCCTACTTTTCACATATACAATTTTATCAATGTAAAAATGTATTTTTTAAAGTAATGTGAAGAAATATGGAAAAATAGTTAAATGAAGAGGAAAAACACATAATTCGGATATATCTTATCCCCCCCCCAAAAAAGGAGTGGATAAATGAAGATAAACATATTAGAATAAAATAAAAGCAGAACAACCAAAGGATGAGGGACTCAAGAAATGTTTCATATTTAATGAAGGAATCATTACTTATTTTTTTATTAAAACTTTGTAACAATGTTTAAGAAAAAAAAAAGAATTAAATCTAGCACAATAAATTTTGTAACTACTTCTTTATTTTATTCACCTCATTATTTTATAAATAAATTAATTAGAAACCTTAATGTACAATAAAATCAATCATGAAAGGAATATGGTCCGGGTGCGGTCAAGAAAAACTCAAATAGTAGAAATATACTATTTTAATGAGCCAACGTTTCGCCCCACGTTGCAGGGCTTCTTCAGGGCTATTTTGACGCCAGTCAAAACTAAAATCAATCGCATTTTAGTTTTGACTGCCGTCAAAATAGCCCTGAAGAAGCCCTGCAACGTGGGGCGAAACGTTGGCTCATTAAAATAGTATATTTCTACTATTTGAGTTTTTCTTGACCGCACCCGGACCATATTCCTTTCATCTTTACACACGGTCAATCAATAATCTTCCAGAAAATCAATCATAATCGTCTACTGCTTCAGGTACTGCATTTTTCCTCATTCGTATAATGAACCAAGAATCGGAAGACAGAACCTAATCATCACTGATGATTAATCAACATTTCAGTGTTTAATACCTAATTTAATAGGTTCTAACTCATATTTTTTTTAAGTGAGCAGGAAATAAAATACAATTTAAGGATACAGATTCCACTAAAAAAAATTATACATGAGTGCATTCATAAAATAACCATTTTCTTAAAAACTTGCTATAATAAAATAACTATCAAACAATAAATATTCTATATAACTTAAAACCCTTGAGTATTTATAGTAAGTTGAGTATTTATCATAAACATGCCTAATTGAACCTGTAAACATAGGTGAAAGAATTAAGGAATGGTTTAAGGCTTACTTTGTATAAGTCATTATAAACTAAACTAAAAATTCAGAGAGCATATAATTTTAATAAGACATAAATTAAAAAATAGCGCTTTTTTTTTCTTAATTATATATGAATGAATAAGAAAAATTATAAAATAATTGTGACAAAATTAAGCAACTAATGAATAATTCAAAGGTTCAAATTTTAAATATTTCATTATATAGAAAATTAATTATTTTATCAGGAAAATGTTTTTTAGCTTTTTAAATTACCAATTCATTAAAAAAAATTACGCAGTATTTACTGCATATAAAAAATAAGTGGGAATAAATAAATTTACTATTTCTCAAAGCAGGAATTGCCTCGTTCTCTATAATAATAAGATAAAATTGATGACGCTTAGTATTTTTGACTTGTTTATGCTACTCTCTGGTGGTTAGCGGCTTATAGAAGTTTACTGATGGTGAAAAATAAAAACCGCATAACTCTAACAGGATAAATTAAGCGTTATGTGGTTTTCAATGCCTATCATCACTGTGTTTTCAATCTGTCCATTGTGCATAATTTTAATTAGTCACAAATTAAACATATAAATAAATAAATTAGGACAATTAACTTTACAGATACAACTAATAACTCAACTAAGTACATATAACTTGCTTAAAATTAATCTTGTCTAGGTTAGTTTATGAATTGCATAGTTTGAAACCATCTGATATTGTTTATCAAATAGGATTACAAATAAATACAGGAAACCAGTGATGAAAACTTAAAAATATGACTTTCTATTTTTACCATACTATTAAATATCACAATGTTTCAATTGTTTTTTCCCTTTAAGGTGAGATCAATAAAAAATTGGATTTTATTTTGAAATAATATTCATCTTTTTCATTTTAACTTAAATAAAATTGGTAACAATATTTAATATCATTTAAAAACTAAAAAATGGAACATAAAACAATACAATTCTAATTAATAGTTACAGTTAACTCTCTCTTATCCGGTGTTTTATTAAATGATATGCACAAATGATGAACATTTAGATCAATTATTAAAAAAAAAAATTAAATATCTGTTAGTATATAATATTGAATTTAAGGAAATGCAAACATACATATATATGTATACTTATTTAGGGCAATTGTGTGCAATTATTTCACCTTAAATTCAATTAACAGACATAAAGAGATGGTCAATAAGATAAATCATTTCACCAAATTTTTGGCACTTTCCTATTCTATGCACGGCCCAAAAATTGGTCAATTTTAATAGATCTAAGGTTGCCTCAAACTCTAATGGGCTTGTTACTTGGAAATATTAACAGTAACCATCATAAAATAAGATAGGTTTGAAAATTTTGGCTTTACAATTTTTCTTGCTCCAAGAACTATCTTACTATTCACTGATTAAAAGTTAGGAATTATTTATTTGTCATTTTACATTTCATAGAAAAAAAAAAAAAAACACTGCTAATAAAACCCTCAAACGAAAAGTGAGAAATTTTTGCAACACTTTAATATTTTACCGCCATATATTATTGATCCGTATGAAAATATAGAGAACCTGGTTCTGATTGGGGTTTGTTAAAGAACATAAAAGTGGTTATTAAAATGTTTTAAATTTAGGAAATAATTTAATAGAAAAAATTATTGGGACAAAGGCAATTAGCCGGCATTAATGAATTTAAGGAAAGAAAAGGAATACAGACAGAATAAGGAATCCTTGAGAATGACCTGAGAGGTCGAAACGTCGGATGTTAAAAAGAATAAAGTTGAGAGAAAAGAGATCAAAATTGTTTAAAAAGAAACTAAACCACTCTCAAACAACTATAATAATAAAAAATAAATCTAAATCTGAACATTTTTTGAAAAATTATTATACAAATATAACTATCATGAATAATAAAGAAATTGCAGTTTTGAAACGAGTGAAGATTAATTTAAACTCAAAATGGGGTGATACATGAAAGTTGTGTGATGTATACACTACACTAGATTTTTTTTCTACCAGAAATGAATATTGTTCTAATAAAAACACAATCAAAAATATTACAAATAACAACTTAATTATTTAATTATAACAATTATAGAAGTAAAAAATATTGTAAAAAAAAAATAAATAACTGCAAGCTACTAAACAATGTATATGCAGCTACTCAACCTAATACCTCAGATGTTCCTAGAATAGGAAAGAAGTTAATTAAAAAAAAAAAAAATGTTAAGACAAATATAAGGTCAAATAAAGTTCAATATTTTTCAATTTAATAAAATTCATCAGTGACCTTTGTCTCTTTAGAAGACTTCAAAAAATTGTTCTTCATCAATTGATTATATATATATTTTAAATTGATGATTTTTATTACACACCATAAAGTGAGTCCCGGCAAGGCCGGTAAGGAAGAGTCTACTGTATTCTGCTTTTGATAGGATTACTATCTTACAATCAAAAAGGACCTCATTTACAATGATTTAGTACTTAATAAAATAATGTCAAAACAAGAATTACAGAGTTTCCATATTTAATTTTTTATAGAGATGTACAGTAGGCTTTTGCTTATGCCAGTAGAGTGATGTCATTGCCAATAGAAGGAAGACAAGGAGAGTAGATGTGAC
This sequence comes from Halyomorpha halys, assembly GCF_000696795.3. Classification (NCBI taxonomy): domain Eukaryota; kingdom Metazoa; phylum Arthropoda; class Insecta; order Hemiptera; family Pentatomidae; genus Halyomorpha; species Halyomorpha halys. Next base: position 886,548 of record NW_027111148.1, on the reverse strand, counting down.
CATGGCTGGTGAACCAATGATTGTCCATGAAAATAACAATGGAATAATTAATAGAGATATCTTTAGAATAAATATTTTCTGAAGACTGACAAGCTATGAAAAAAATATGGCTACGTCAAAGGAATGTTTTAAATGTGTCGTATGAGAAATTAGCAATGCCAGTCTTCACTAATACTTAATATAAATAAAACATTTTTAATCAAATGTATCTGTTATACGCTAAATAATCTGCTACATGCTAAATACCTCTAAAAAATACAACTATTCACACTTGTTCAAATAAATTATCATAATAATGAAGAATGACAATGAGATGATAATTATTACAGTGAAATGAAGTCAATTGAAGGGGTTATGTTACAAATAGTAAATTTTAAGAAAACAAAGTTCAATTTTTATTTTTTTTATGGGAGCTTGTTATGTTTTGAAGTGAACATAGCTTCTTCTACATCTAGGTAGCTCAGTTATTAATTTCATTTTAAGCTTAGAGTAGCTCATACTTGGTAGATAGGCACCTACCCCCTTCATCCACACCTAAGCTCCAAAAAATCCAAAAATGTTACATAGGCCCTTCATCCACTTACCCCTTCCATTGTAGAGAATTTCATAAAATTAGTAACAGAAGAGTAAATGAATTTTGAATAACAAAAGATATTTTCCATATTGGAATATGAAAATTATCAGTATTTCTTGATAGCAGATTCATGGCAACATGAATTCATTTGGCCTATATTTTTAGAGTTAAGTTAATACAATCTACTAATATTATATACATCTAAGTTAATATTATTAAGAATGTGTGATAACACCAAAATCTGGTTGCATCACAAATGACAATTGGTACTTATATAATTAATTATACATGAATGAAGGATTTCTAATCAAGCAATGACTCAAAATATTGTTTTTGGCTTTAATAAAATTTTTATCCTGAAATAATTTTTATATCTTTTCATTATAAAAACACGGAGTCTAAAATGGAGTAAATACCCAAAAAGTATTTTGAAACATATTACTAATTTTAACTACTCGCTTTTTAGAAGAAAAAAAAACACATGGTCTTGAAAAGAAGTTATAGGCCTGATAGTACAAGGCTGAACTGGAGAACTCCAATTTTTAAGAAAAGAGATTCTACAGGACCAATCTCAAAATTGATAATAACCATTAATGATAATGAAGGAAAACTGACCCATGCATAGACTTCAAAATATAAGTTTTGCTCTACTACTATAACTAACAACTTATTTAATAATTAATAAAATATTTTATTAAAGCCATGCCCTGATGCGATATTTTAAGAGCTACAACCAGATACCATTCTGCTGGCTATTACAGTAATACTCATCCCATTTTACACAATAGACGGTGTCAGCCACTCCAAAAAGTATTAACAAGAAATTGCACTATCCTCGAATTTCTGACATGTCTCATTTTCTCCGACTTCAACAATTAAAAAAAATCTTCTTTATTTATGTAACTTTCTTGGGATCACTTTTAGTGACCAGCATAAATTTTTGTTAGCCTTGCCAATTAAATTTTTTTTTTTTATGGTCTTTCTTATAGAAGAGGGCCTTTGGCCTTATATTTCTTGGTTAGGATGACATTTACAAATGTCTCATCCCATTATGAGCTCCTAAATGCATTATAATTTTATTTAACAAAATGCAAAGCCATGTTGGCCTCTTTTTACACATCACTCTTGTCTCATGAGTGTATTCCAAAACGGATTTTGTAAATTGTTATTTAGGTAGTTCTTTACTACCTACTTTTCATTTTTTTCTGATAGAAAAAAAAGTCAACATATAGAATTATTCTTTTGATTATTCTTGATTGATGTTAATCTCTATTTTTATACTGGGCTTGAAACACATCAACACTATCATAGTATGAGGCCCAAAATTCACAGATCTCTGTCGTCTGCACAAATGAACTTCATCAAATTTAATTATAATTCTTTACCGTCCATAGAATCATTGATCATTCGATCTTCATTATTACCATGTTTTATTGGTAATATTCAACATAAGCATAGCACGACTAGTTAATAAAGTATAAAATAGAAAAATAAAAGATGAAAGATTTTCATAACAAAAAAATTAATGCCTCATTGACATAATTTTATTTTTATGAAATACTTTATTACCGAAAATTGCAAGTGAATTGTAGGGCTGATCAGAAGTAAGGTCAAAGAGTTGGTGTGAGTGACATTCCGAATCCCAATCAACAGGAATGGTGTCTGATAAAAGTGAAGCAAATTTATCCAAGGGGCAAACAGCATTGCAGCCAGGGATAGTTAACAATGTTGGTTCCCCAGTAGTGTTTTTATAAAATACCTGAAACGTAATGATATTTTTAAAAGTTATACTATTAAATGAAACAATAAAAACAGGTAAAATAACTGTTGATAGTAATACTAACTGAAACAAAGTAGTCATCAGTTTTGCTCTTTCTCAATTCGACAAGTACAGTTGCAGCAAATGGAGGGGTATGTAGTTGAAAGACTCCGATAGTGTTGAGGAGATTGGCTACAGTTGTATCATGAGCTGAATAAATCCAAAGATTTCTGTCTGGGGACAATGTTCCAGCTCTCTTTTGTTTCATGTGGGTTATTATTTCTTTCAAAAGGGGCCCTGTGAAAATTAAAACAGATCAATAAGAGAAAGTTATTACAATAATAACATCTTTTATTTGAAATACAAACCTCCTTTTAGTCGCTTCAAAGTACGTGTCATTGTGGGCATAGCAAAACTAAATGCAGCAACTGAATACATTTTATCAGGAAAGACATTCTCAGTCCAATTTGGCAGGGTGAAATTATTAACAGTCTATAAGCATGAAAATTAAATATCAATCATGAAAATTGAAGGGCATAAAAAGTTAATATCAGGAAATTTTATTATAAGGGGTATTCATGATATTGTGTTAAATGTAAAATGTTTTAACATGTATAAATATAGGATTGCGAGCAACCCTATTAAAAAAGTCATGTTAAATGTTAAATGCATAAGAGCCCCTAGTGGATTTTCTGAACAACTTATTTTATAACCAACACTTCAAGTTACTGTTTACTTCTAAGTTTTGATTAAATTAATTTATTACAACATGCCTAAATTAAAGGAAAAGTGGAAATTATGAAAGTTTGGCCACTGAGTGTCTTGTTGATCTTCTAACTAGTGAGAAACAGAAACAAGATGAGCTGATTGACGACTGTCATTACATTATTATTATTGTCATACATTGCATTATTAGTTTTAAAAACATTCAAAACAATACTAACACAATCAAAAATCAAACAACGAGAAAGTAATATGTATAGTACTACATTGCTTGTACCTACAACAAACAAAACGGTGACGAGCTCATCTAGTCTGTTGCGTGACGCCATTCTCCATTTAACAGACCTAGTAACATACTCTCAACCATGTTATATCGTTTTAACATGGTAAAAGAAGGAAATATTTCTCAATTTAACATGAGTTTTTCCATTTAACACGCTATAACATGTGTTAACTAAAGATCATGAATGCCCCTACAATAAGTAATGATAGTTCGGTGGGAAAATCTGAGGAAGTTCTAATTTAGGTAAATGGTTGCTTATGGTCTAGAAATAAAGTAGATAAATTTAATATTTGATAGGAAGATTGAGATTTAAGCAGGTGAAGAATGAGTAGATGATTGGAAGAAGTTAGGGAGAAGGCATTATGAGTAGAAATAGGCAAGAAATTCCAAAAGGAGATGAAATTGACAAGAAAGAATTTATCAAAGGAAGCAGTTTTAAGTGATGGAGTATAAATACTGATCGGTTGGGTTCTGGTGTTTCAGGTGTGGATGGAGAAGCACATTATGAATAGTTTAGTGAAATAGGAAAGTATATTATTTCTTAGAGATTGGAATTGCTAAAAACCTTGGAAGAATTGCCATCAAAGAGAAGGATAAGACCAATCTAACTCATTATAATGGACAGAGATATGGATAACTAGGAACCCAAAATTGTTAAATTCAAATATTATTTCTTAAGAAAATATGTACATCCAAGAAAAGTGAATGATCAACTCATTTAATTTTACAAAACGATTTCATTATTCATATCAAACTTTTTCAAGAAGTAAATAATATTGGAACACCTAACACTCCTCATTTTTAATACTGCTCACCCAGTCTCTTAGAATTGTAATACCTAAATATAATTATTTAACAACTAGCAGATGATACTTTAGAAACAGGATGGATTGTAACTATTTTGGAAATAGTTGCATTTGACTTAGAAATGCAAAAAAATAATTATGAACTGTAAATTTTAGAGCCTATCGTTTAAATTAGAATAAATGAAATGAAACAAATCAGAGAAAATTACTGCATTCAGGTCATATATCAGAAGTCGGGGTAATTAAAGGATATCATGCAAACAATTAATTTATTTTTTATTGAATTTGGTGAAAGACACAAATCTTCCTTGTTTAATTGTAATAATTTATTTCATATAATCAACAACAACATTTTGGGAATATCCCCCTTCTTCAGGTTGCTATAAAACCAAATTCAACAAAACTTATAAAATGTGCTTACAACATTACTAATAAATCATATATACATCAAAACTATTTACCTGATAATTTTTTTTTTTAATTCCAGAAACTCTTCCAGCAAAAGATCATTAATTTTATTTTTTATTTATTTATAAAAAAAATGGATCTCCTTTCCCATAAAAAATTGAAAGAGAAAATTGAATGCTTACAAAATATTATCAATCATTATACTTTGTTTACAAATACAGTTTATGTAACAGTGCAGTGTGGACAGCTTTGAAATGATTCATAAATAATATTAGGGTAAACTTGACCTACTTCCCCTTAAAATTCTATTTTATAAAAGGAACATTATGATTAAATAAATAATATACTTATCCTTCCAGAAATAATAGTTAAAGATTAAAAAGATGTTACTTTCCTGTTTTAGCATTAATAATTTGTGAATAATTAGTAAGTTATAAAATAGATGTAAGAAAATTTTCTCTTATTAATGGCTATCTCCCCAACACTTGAATAAACATGAACATGAATTAGATAGAATGTCCTTGAACTCTCTGAAACTGTTTACTTTAAATTATTCCTTGTAGAAAAAGAAGCATATTTCACAATATATAAATATGGGTTCATATTGTTAGTTAAAAACATTTCAGACAACTACAAATTTGAGATTGAGGTCTAATTTGTGTGTTCTTAAAAGTTTATAAAGTATCATCGGATTTTAAGGGGTCATTGCAGAAAAAATTGGCAAATTTTGAACTTGAACCTCAATTATCTGAAAACTAGATTAGTTTACTAACAAAACTTATGAATTAAAAAAAATTAGGATTGTTTCAATTACTCAAAACCTTTTATTCAAAAATTAGTTGAAAATAGCTGAGATTTGAGATCATGAAATTGTAAAACACAGCTTTTCAAAACTATTAGAAGAAAAATTACCCCAAAAGTCAAAATTTTCCAACATCTAAGTCTTGGCTCACCTTAAATAATGTGCACAATGACATTACAAGCTAAGGCTTAGCAAATATCTTTCATTTTATTTATCATAACATTTAAAAACTAGTTTCCCCATGACATCTCATGGATCCCATAGTCATTGTCCACCAAGGGGAGAATATGTACTTGTATTTAACAGATAAACAACATAAGAAATGCAGGAGGATAAAACTGTAACCCAGTTAAAATATGAGGAAATGAGCAAAATATAAAAGTTAAAAAGTGAATATTATAGCAAAAAGTTAATAATTTGTTAACCAAGACTGAATGAATATACAAAATTTAAATGTGTATCTCAATCAATCAAGAGAGATATATCTAATGCAGGAAGTTATGAGTCAGGTAGGTCATTCTCAATGGTAATGCAATACTCTGCAAAGAACATTGATCCCCATGATCATAAAAAATGTGTTAATAGTTCTTTATTATTTTCTAATTTAAAATTGTTCATATTTCATTCAACGGTTAGCTTTATAGCTTTTTTTGGATGCATAGTTCTAGCGGCTTTAAAAACATTATTATTTTTTTGTTTATCTTAAAAATTGATGTATTTTACAATAAATTCTAAACTTTTAAGGAACATCCACCTCCATTTTATTTTTAAATGAAATGAAATTAAAATATAAATAAACAATAAAATAATTTTTAGTATGGTTTATTACAGTTAACATTTCACTAACTCTCTCTTACTATACCAGTGGTAGGTATAGAAACTTCTTCTTGTTTTTCCTCAAACATTTCAGTAAAGTTCGGTCTACAGATATAAAAAAAAATTTACCAAATTAAAGTTTTTCTCTTAACACCAAAATATGCAGAAATAATAAATGCTGAATTTAAGTATTAGAATTACTTGTCAATCTTAAAAACTAATTCTTAAAAAGCCAAAATTCACGTAATTTTAAAGTCCAAAATTATCTATACAATGAACCTAAGCGTTATAAATGAATCTAAAATAAATTCAGTAATCAGTTTATGTTTAAATTCCAAGTGATTAGGAAGGCAAGCAAACAAGAACTGTTGTTTGAACAGCTTTTTTTTCTTTTCTTTTTTGAAAGATGAGTGCTTTGAAAATAAAAACAATTTTGTCTTAAGCATTGGTTTTTTTTAATATAAACTTAAAATAATTTTTAAAAGACATGAGAGTTTAAAATAACCTTTTCTCTTTTAAACTTTATATAACCATTTATTTATTCATTTTAGTTGAGTCAGTGGCATTATGAGAACATAAGAAAAAAAAAAAAAAAAAAGTATTCCCCTAAGTTTATAGGACAACCAAACAAACAAATAAATAAAGTTTTTGGTATATAACATAGCTCTGTGATTTGATATGAAGTTATTTTAAACTAGCTTCATCTCTGACAAGTTGTCTAAAAAATATTACTCTTTTTATTTATTGAACAATGAATTAGAAAACTAATGAATAAATACCTCAATAAATAAATTACTGTATAAATATTCAGTATAAACTGGATCATGAATAGGATCACCAGAATGTTCTGTTAGGTAGCAATACAGTTCTTTGTGCTCCTCATTGTAAGTAGTCATTACCGGTGATTTTCTAAATGCTTCAAATTCTTCTTCATACTTAGGGCAGGGGCAGTTCATTGAAAGAACCTTAAAAAATATTTTATAATTATAATATGACAAGATGAAATCAAGATAAACAATAATGCCAACTAGCAAACCTTGTCAAGATGTTGGGGAACAGTATGGACAGGTATAGGTTGCCATTTGAGATCACTCCATATTTCTTTTGGGGTTGGTTCAAACATACCAGCAAGATTGGCAAGGGCGCTCATTAAAGTACGATCCACATCAGTGCTTTGTATATATATTAAATCATGAGAATATTTGTGGTCTGGAATCAAATGATCATATCGCTTCCTCAACCACTGACCTAGCTTATAGTGTTGAGCTTTTCCTGTCTAAAATTAAATAGTAATTTAAATAAATATCACCATTAGGATTCAGAATATAATGAAGTTGTAAGCTGACATTACATTGGTAAGCATTCCCCAACCAACAGGCCAAAGTGAAGTGTTTCCATATGGATCTTTGGTATAAGGTTTCTCGGGTGTTCTATCACCATGCCTAAAGAGCTGAAAATAAAATAAACTAATGAGAAATAGAGCAATTTAGCTCATGAAAAATAATTGTTTAAAAAGGATTCTTTCTCAAACAACGAACTCTAGGATTCACTTCACTGGTAAACTCTAGGATTTAAAATGAAATCTTAAGATCTTAAATAACTAACAACACATACATTTTATAGTAACAATTTCACTTAAATAAATTGCAGTTTTCAAAAATATCCTATTTGTCTAATATAAACTTCATCAATGTTAAACAGGAATTATATTTGTGATATTATTTAGATGGTTTTAAATTTCAACAGATATATTTGATATTTACTCACAATTGATGAAAATACAACTTCATTCTCGTTGTCTGGAAGATGATGTTCACTAAAAACGTAATTAGAATCTAGAACAAAAATTAACAATATGTTTAAAACAGGAACAATGAACTCCTTCATTTCTTGTAAACTATGGTTTATAATGAACTTCAAGCAGTTCTCCTTGGTCGATTAAATTTTAAGGAATGCCTTCCAACTCTTTGAACACTAATTTACAATTTCATGGCAATCCAAGGCAATCGAACCTACTAATAACTCAGCGCTCAACAGTCCCCAACCGGTTGGCTGTCAAAAGCACCAATGCCTTATCAGTCTGTGGAACCTTATTTACATATTCATATTCGTTGTCTTAGCGTTAGATTTTCAGGCACGATGCTGATTAAAGGTATTGTAGAAAATAATATTGATAAAAGTCGCATATTCTCTTTGCATATTTATTTTAAATCATTATAGTGTCCTTGTTACGTTATCAAGACATCAGAATAGGAAACCTGTTGCTAGGAGATGAAAAGGTTATGTTTACAGACAACACAGTAGAAGTTCTAGAATTCTGTGTTGAACCTATTGATTTACTTTATCAATAATAAATAAACAATAAGTTCTTAGTATTCAGTATCATTTCTTGGTATGTATGTGATTAATTTTGTCAATCTCTCTGGTCACTTTGCTTTTGCATTAAAGGCACATATATTCCCTTCAATTCCTGATTATAAATTGTTTTAAGTATTTTAAAATGTCATTCTTCTTGTGTACTAAATAACTTACATTTCAGTATTTTGTGTAGTTCTTTATGAAAGAATAATAAATGTTTTTATTAAATCTCAGGTACTCGCACACACAATGGTCCAAGGAATCTAATCCAATTATGACTACTTTGTTGTTAATTTCAGGACCCAACTAAAATGATTTTGCTTACATAGTCTTTATGGTGGTGGAAACACATTTAATATGAGATAATTAGGATTCTACTACGTTTTTATCTAGCCAAATTCATTTTTATTTCAAAATGATAAAAATTCATGATGAAACCTCATTTGAAATTTTTATAATTCAAAGGCAAATATTTTACTTTAATCCAGTGTACTTTAAGTAAAAAGTAATGATTAAACTTAATATTTAAACCTTGTATTTTGATTTTTAATTCATTTTGTGATAATACTTTCAAAGTATGGCTTTTGTTAATGATCATGGGTAAACTTGTTTCAACTATTTAGGCAGATTCCTACCTAAAATAAGGATATTTCGATGTTATGGCTATATTGTACATTTGATATGGAAGGTGACTATTGTATTCCTCAAGCCATCCACTTGGCTAATTTTTAATAATAATAAAAGCTTAGGAAACTCTAAGGTTCAATGCCAATACCACCAATTGCTTTCTACAAGCATGTCATGTGTTTTCTGTCCAAACAAATCTAGAAGATTAGTTTTGATGCAGTCCGCTCATCGGTTCAGTGTTTATTAACATTTTAGGGATCCATTCCTTGTTAACCTCTACTAGCTTATACACTCTTTATTTTCCTATCAACACCCAAAGAACTGTCCAATTTCCTTATTTAATTTTGGAATGGCATTTTTGTAGTAATTTTATGAGCGAGAATGGTAAATTACTTTGTATAGTCCACCAAACAATTAAATTCTGATCATAAAAGTTTTTATCCTGTTTTTATCTTATTCATTCTTTAGTGTAACGGTTATATCAACCATGTAAGCCCCACCAGGCCGATCTAGTATTAAATAAATAAATAAAAAGAAAATTCTTTAAGGTTCTCTTTAGAAATCAGTTATTTTAGATGCTTCATATCACTTCTTTTTTTTTTGTTCTTAATGTGATTAGATTGTTTCAAGTGTGAGAGTATTATAATCTAACTTTTTGTCAAGTTTTAATTATCATCCTTATTAGTCATGCAAATTTAGTTATTATTAATTATTAAGATGTCATTATTCCGGTTTTTTTTTTAAACAGAGTTTTTAAATTATATATTTCCTGAATACTCATGTTAAAAATTTATTAGTGGTAATTATCAATCAAAGGTGACAACAGAATTACTGTTGGTCGTGGTTCATCCAATGTAAAATAAGGTATGATTATTGTCCAATTTTTCATCATTTTATTATAATGTATCTACATGATTAATAAAAATCATAGGCTATTTATAGATTGATTTTTTTTTTTTTTTTGTTGAACAGAATGTAAACTACATACTTTTTTTTTAATTTCTAGCTTGCTATTATAAAAAAGGAGGTTATAGAAAACAGTAGTGCCAACCTTTAATTCAATCTTTTATCAAATGTCTTCTCACAAAATATCTATATGAGTTAGAGTGAACAAGAGTTTTCTATCCCTTGATATTATAATAATCAAAAATTTTATTTAATATTGGCCTGTGGAAAATTTAGAAGGGTTGCTATCATTTCCCCAACCCTACATATTTATATAGTGTAAGCAATGAGAAAATGTTTACCAAATAATGGCCTATTATAGGATGAAAATGTTATCAAAATTAATTTTTACTTCTGATTTATTTACTCTAAAGTCAAAATTAATTAAAATAAGGATCATTATATTGTTTTTAGATGTGTAGGGTTGTTATTAGAGGTTAAAGGATGTAGGTGGAATGTGATCCCTTTTTGAAATTTGTTCTGTTGTTACTTACTTTCTGTTAATAGTTTATATTTATAATCAGGAATGAAGTTGGAAAGTAATATTACTAAAAATAAATGAATAAGAGACAGTTAGAAACATTTTGGGTGGATGTAAAAATACTAATGACAATACCATACATCTTACGCTTATCTTAGCATTGTGTTCATGTAAGAATTTAGTATTGCCTCAAATTATCCTTTTATCTTTCACTCGAAATTTTATTTCAGTAGCTATATATGGTGCTCTACTGTGAACCAGTTTGCAGAAGTGACTAAGCTAGGGCTATGCATGTACTGCGTTCAATAAACTGCAAGCCTTAGTTTAAGCGCTAGGATCTGCAGGTACTGTATCTTGTTACTGTTTCTTGTTGAAAATTTAAGCCCTTGCAAGAATATGATTTTAATTCACTTTTTGACAATTTTTTTCACCCTCCTATTAATTTTATTACCTCAAGCAAGTACCAATACATAATAAAGAAATATAAATATGTATACAATAATAGACATAAATATCCTTTGATTGCCTGAAGGGCATTATTAAGTATCACTACCATTTAACCGTCCATTCCCATTAAATCAGGATTCTGTTTAGTTCATTCATCAAGAGAATGCATTCTAGCTAAAATCTAATAGATTCAATAGAATCGTATTGTCTCATTTAGTGGAAATAGAAAAAAAATATTGTCCAAAAGTGAGTTAACTTATCCTTCATCCAAGAGCTTCAATTTTAAAACAATATTCTAATATATAGTATATACTACTTCTAACTTGAATTACCTGAGTAGAAAGAGCATCGCTATGTTAAATTCTGTAAGAAAAATATTCTAGAAATGTAGTTGGCTGCTTCTGCTTTCCTTAATATTATCGCTAATACTGGTGGAGGACACATGTAGTATTTATAAATTGTTGTGTAAACTTATAATTATTATTTAGTGGGATAACATTTTTTTAAATAGAAGTTTCTTATAAGTTCTATGTTCACTTGGTTGTTCCGTTGGTTACTTGAGTTGTGTACATTTCTTTCTTTTCGTTTTTGTGTTGTTATTTGTTGTCTCTGAAGTTTTTTTCATCACAAATTATTTTTCTCCTGAATTTTTATCGAGGAAAATGATAAAAATGTGGGAACTGTTAAACAGAACAGTAGTCAACCGTTACCAGATATAGTCCTCTATCCCACATGCTGAATTTTAAAGTAAATAAGAAAGAAGACATCAAAGCTGTTAATAGTGAACTTGAATAATGATAAGGATTGTGTATTATGCTATTTTTTTTCTATTGTCTTTTTTTTGTTATATTTACTGTAAATTGCATTTGTATGGTTGGACAATCTGTAAATTAACAATAAAAACATTCTTTTTTTTTTTTTTATTATTTTAATTTTTAAAAAGAAAGAAAATAGAAACATTCTTTTTTTATTGTATTCATATTGACCAGATAACGAATCTTTATTGAATTTTTCCAATATGGACAAAATAATGCATAGTGGATAAAATCAAATCCACTCTGCTACAAAACATCTGTACCAAGCAAGTTTCATCATCGTCTGCCGAGCCATTGATAAATCTCTCCATGAAGGACAGCTGATTTACCTTTAAGGAACTGTTAATAGGTTCATAAAAAAAAGTTTAAAATTAAGATTATTAAAGAAACAGGGTTTTGCTCCCTTTCCTTCAATTTATTTTATTAAAAATTAATTATAAAAAAAGATAATTCTAACTATACAATAATTTTTCTTTCGAATGTACTAATATTCTTGAAACTGCAAACTGTTTTGTTGGTTAATGTTTGCATTCAGTGTCCCAGTCTCCCGGAATGACCTGTGATAGATATGATTCAAATTCATCTAATGGGCATGATGGAGTACACCCTGGGATGGTGAGTAGGGTTGGTTCTGCTGTAGAGTTTCTGTAATGTACCTATAACATAAAAATTAAACAAAACAATATTAACTTTCTTACTTTAAACTGAACCTATTTAGCAAATGACTGACAGTCAGCTGATGGGTTAAAGCTTACTACTTTAGAAATTGAAAGATTAGGCCGGAGAAAAAGTTGTGCCTTGTGTCACCCATTCCCTGGCTTGAATTTGCTTACGTGTTTACTCTCATTAGTATATCTCTCATCCAGGACTTAATTAGTTACATTTTTAAAATATATTGTTTTAGCTTATGGTATTATATGAAAATAATTGCATATTCAAGGTATCTCATAATTTAAATATATATGACTACATAAAAGGCTTTTTTTTTACTACTTCTTCTGGGGTTTGTTTTACAGTATAGGAACCAAAGTACTTTATAAATTAAGTTTTTGTTAGACCAGGAGTTCTTAGTTGACTTACAAGAAATAAATGCAGTCATATTTAATACTAACAAACAAGATAGTTGAATCATTTACATACCTCAACAAAAAACTCATTTTTTGCATTTTTCCTCAAATCTATCATTACTGTTGCTACAAAAGGTGGCATATGGTGCTCGAAAACACCCATAGTGTTGAGGAGAGCTGCTACATTGTCGTCATGTGCAGAGTATAGCCACAGATTTCTATTAGGATCCAGTGTTCCGTTTCTTTTTAGCTTCATATGGGTTATAATATCCTTCAATAGTGGACCTATGAAATATTAAAAAAAAAATTAAATATGTGATGCTAATAATCTAAAAAAAAAAATACAAAAAACCTACCTCCTCTTAGTCTTTTCAATATTGTTGTGCTTGTTGGTATGCTGAAACTAAAACCACCTATTTGGTGCAGTAGGTCAGGATAAATCTTCTCTGCCCAATCTGGGATTGTAAAGTTACTTATTGTTTGAGACTGAAAAAAAAGACAAAAAGGTGTTTCTAGCACATCTAACTACTGCCTAGGGATATTTTCTACTTCGAATTTATTGAGAGCATATCACTTATTTACAACGATAACACTGGACAAGACTCACACTCAGATCAACAAAATTGTAAATGGCAGCGATATTATGTTTTAATTAAAATAATTATTTTTGGATTATAGCTAAGAGTAAACTTTTCTTCACATTTAGGCTAATAAAATTCCAATCAATCTAAAATTGTGCAAATTATGAGATTAAATAAAAGCAATACATTAAACAGTAAAAAATTCCAACTTTTTCTCCTAGTTGACAAATCTATTTATTTTTCTGTTTTTATCTACAGCAAAAATTGGTAGTAAAGAACATTGAAGTATAAAAATTAAAATTAATAAGAATTGCAATTAGTAAAACACACTGTAGACTAACATTTTTTTCTAATTAATTGCGAACCCGAATGATAGAAACTAGTAGCACTAGAAGCGAATTGCAAAAAATAAGACATCAACATTCTAGAAAATACCGCAACAATGACCTAAAAACTGTAGGAAATTCGTTTTCGCAGGTTCGTAACAAGTTCTGACTAATTTTATTCAATTACGATGAAGCAAAATCGTTTTTTCTGGACTTAAGAAAACAGTTCCCATTTTGGTGCGTGTTATATGTCATTTAATTTTTTTTCTTAACTGCGAATTTATCCATATTAAATGGATGCATTGATTTTTATTTTATTTTATCTGGACGAAGTTATGTGACAGATAAAAATCAACGAAAAATAATCATTTTATTTATGAAAAATAAATCAATGTCATCCCTTCTCCTAGTCTTCATTGTTCACTGTTACGTTTCCGTAACTGTTTATTTGATTTTATTTTGGTTGTCTGTTGTGTAATGCAAATTTATCTAGAATACGATTTCTATCAACTAAGATTGCTCCGAATATTTTGTGTTATAGAGATTGATAAAAAAAAAAAAAAAAAAAAAAAAAAAAAATGTCACTTAAAACTGAGTTGAAAGTTCTTTCTCAGATTTTCTATTAAAATAAAAATATTAAGTTAACTACTAATGTTCACATATTCGGCAAGATTACGTAGATGTGGTGAAGAGTTTGTTAAACCTTCAACACTGGACTCGTTGATGGTATGGGCCATTTGATAGGCATGGTAATAACAAAGCCCCACGTGAAGGTTGGTTGTGGGGAGGAGTTTCGGAGAGCCCTCTAGAACGTCATCCTCACCATTTGAGTAGAAGAGAAGATGGCCGAGCAATGTAAGAAAGGTATCATTTACCCACTGCACAAAAAGAGAAAAATCCTGGATTGCTCTAATGACTGTGAGATGTCTCTTCTTCAATGTATCTAAAAAGTTCTTTCAAACATCATTTACCACAGACTCCTCCCGATAGCTGAGAAATAAATGTACAAATATCAGGCATGTTTTAGGAGTGGAAGATTCATAGTCGGTATTCAGCCTCCAGATAGTACTAAAGAAAGCTCAAGAATACAGAATGATGATCCACTACTTCTTTATGAACTTTCGGAGTATTCATGGCTGCATAACTTTATACATTAAGTTGGCCGAAGCAGCGGATGTTATAGCAATGAGTGTCAATCAGGAAAAGACCAAGCACATGCGTGCAGGACCTGTTTCAGAACTGGATGTTCGAGAACCCGAAGACTTCGGGCAGTACAAATTTGAGAATATAGATTACTTGGAAAAAAAATTTCTCGGTAGCGAATTGTGAAAGCCAACAGTTGTTATTTTGGTATCAGCAAACATTTGAGAAGCTTGATCATTTCCCGCCTCACGAAATGTCTCTTCTACAAAACCTTCTTACGAATGGATCGGAGATCTGGATCCATACAAGCACTGAAGAGGAGTAGATCCTCGTCTTTGAGCGCAAGATCCTTCGCCGCATTTGACTACTTAAGGTCGGAGAGAATTGAAGAAGGAAGAGGAACTGAGAAATCTGCAGTGCTATATGGATGTAGTAAGACATATCAAACTAGGAAGACTCCTTTGGGTTGGACAAAATGCTAGAATAGCGGAAGATGGTTTTCTGAGAAAGTTACTCGACGGAAGGCTCAATCGAACAAGAGGAAGAGGCAGGCCACGACTGAGATGGGAGGATGCTGTTATACTGGATGCCCGGGATCTGCTGAAGCCATAACTGGCGAGGGACCGCACAATTTAGTAGGCCAAAGACCACATCGGTCTGTAGCGCCAAGGAGATAGTCACAGTATATGGGCCTCGAAGGTTTATGCTTAGCTACACACCAGCTGAAGTCGGGTCTGATATTAAACATTCCCGAAACCTATAAAACCGCATCCTATGAGTGAGTAGGATATAAAATGCGACCCCAGCCCCTCCAATAACTTTCGATATAGTGCAAATATTCCGGGACAGTATAAAATTTATTTCAATATATTCACATGTATTTACGCTGTTGCTATATCAATTATATACATTCAGGCATAAGTTGTGCTAATGATTATTCAAGTAATTTACATGTCCATTCATTACCTCAATTAATAAATTGGTGTAAATGGTACCGCAGTGTTGTGGTTCTTTAACCTTATCTCCTGTGTGCTTTGTAAGGTACTTGTAGAGCTGTTTGCGCTCCTTGTTGTATTTCTTTAAGAATTTAGATTTTCTTACGATTTTTTCTTCCTTTTGCAATCTTGGGCAGGGAAATTCCACTTTCAAGAGCTGTATAACACACGAGGAATTTATTAAAAACCAGATTTTTTTATATTTCTTGAAATTAATCAAAATTCTTACCTTGTCCAGTTTTTTTGGGACAGTGTGGACCGGAATGGGCTGCCAGGGGAGATCACTCCACATCTCTTCTTTACTTGGATAGAAAAGTCCCGCTAGATTTGCCTGAGCACTCATTAGAGTCCTGTCAACATCGGTGCTCTGTATGTAAACTAACTGCTCAGAATATTTCCCATCTGGAATCAAGGATTTGTAGCGCTTCCCCAACCATTGACCAAGCTCATATTCCCGAAGTTTGCCTGTCTGAAATTTCACCGTATTTTATTTATTAACTGTTTTTATCAAGTATGTTTGAAACACTGTTTGTATACTGACTTTGGTTAACATTCCCAATCCATCAGGCCAGTATGACATGTTTTTGTAAGGATCTCTGGTGTAGAACCCATTAGGGTTTCTCTGACCATGCCGGAAAAGCTGAAAAAATATCTCACGATATTAGATAATTATTTAAAAAGATATTGATGAAAAATTGATTTGTATTTACAGGTTCGTTATAATTAATTTTATAATTTGATAAAAAAAATTTCATATTGTACAATCAAAAGTTAAAAAATATGATATATACCAACATATATCGTCTATAGTAATGTTTCTAGTTTCTCTTTTTTTCTGTGAATTTTATCTTAGCTTTAATTCAATCTCATAAACTACGATAAATTGCGCAAGTCTAAAATAAAAACTCCAGCATTTACCTGGATAAAAATAAATTACAATTTGCTCTCCTCTATTGAATTAACTTACTGATTTATATCATAACACTATAATTCGCCCAGATTTTTATATCAATGAGAGAAAAATATTCAAACAAAAATATATCGTATTTTGACGAAGTGATGCAGCAGTTCATGCATTTATTCATTTTTTAGGATTAATATAGTTAAGTCAAGTTTTTATAAATCTTCTTAAATTAATAAAACTATTCCCTTAATAGCGATAAAAATATAATAATCATTGACTGACGTTTGTATTTATTTCGAAGTTTTTAATTTGATCCCATAATTATTTAATTAGTAATCAACTGTTAGTTTAATATTTCAGTATTCTTCAAAATATTTCAATTTACTTTTGGTTTATTAAAAAGTTTTTGTTGTTTTGTAATTTTTTTTCTATTTCTATTTCTCTAATAACAAAGTAGGTTGATTATCTGTAATTTATTGGGTTTTATTATTATTTTTTTAAAAATATTATCTATGTATCTTGATCACTTCTTAAAAAAATATAGATTGTATTTTTAGCTATGTTTTAAATAGTACTATTTTATTATCTTTGTATATTAGAAACTTTTGTTTCGGTAGTTAGATATATTTTAGTTAGTATTTTCTTTTTTACACAAAGATTTTTCTTCTTTTTTTTTTTTCTTATTGTCTACTCATATTTTGTCTGTTTTTTTAGTTATCAGACCAACCCCCTCTGTTTATCTCTTTCCTAGAACAGAAGTAAGTAAATAAATAAAATATATCAACTTATATCTCTTAGTTGTTACTCTGTTTGTCTGGCGAACAGTGTTTTCTAATAATTTATTACACTAAATAGCAGGTCGGTTGTTATGAGTTATTTTTAGCTATTATGGAACCTGATTTATTTACTCTACAATCGACACCTTGATCATGTTCAGACAAATAAATATTTTGTTAAGGCAGGTTTCGATGTTAAATTTATTTTTTAGGCTCTGCACGTAACCTTACTCATACTAGAAAACAAAATGTAATTATAAATATTTTATAAAAGAATTTTAAATGAGAATAAAAAAAATCGAGCTTAAATACCATATTTGATTATAAAAAAATAAACAGAATGAACAATGATTTTTATGTACTAAATCTTATTTTTTCCGACACCTGTGGTGACAATAATTATTCTTCAGACAGAGGGAGATAAAGTTAGTATTTTTTTCTGAAGGTTTGAGAGGAATTATCGTTAACCAAATATAATATCTTGCAGGAAAATTTATTTATTTGTTATTTACTACTATAAACTAAATAGATATAATAAGCAATTACTTAGATCATTAATCCAATGTAAATATATTAATAAAATACCTAACTATATTAATTTGTGTCAAGCTTTCAATTATATTAAATTAATCTAGCTACATCCCTAAATCTAGTAATTACTAAGCATTGCTGCATCTGCTAGTAATTATCTGTTTGTTTTTTTTTCGGTCAAGACTCCCATTGGAGTCCTATTATGCCTAACCATGGTTGGGGGTCAAGTTTTTCATTTTTGTGGGACCGCCACTCAATGTAAAAAGTCTACGTCCCAGGCCGGATTCGAACCGGCACCGTCCATAGATCTCAGAATGGTAATACTGCGTCAAAATTTCCTTATTGTATTTTTCTTCTACAGTTGAAAATTTTTATAAATAAAAAATAAATTTAGTTGTTCTAACGAAAAAACGCTTGCGCAGGTGTCAGTAATGGATGAAATTTGATAAAATCGATTGAAATCTCTGAAAATGTCATACGAATCGGATCAACGATGTTACTAGTACAAGAGTCCAAGAGGAGAAAAAATACAGTTATTTCAATGCAAATTTGTATTATTTTAATGAAACTATGTATAATTACATGTCTTAATTAATGAGTCTGCCAAGTATAGTTAGGGGGAATAAAAAGGGCAACTATTTTAAAACATTAAATAATTTTTCATTCAGAGTTCTGTATCTTTAAAAGTACCAACAACGCCAAAACTGCAAAACCTAAGAGAATATCATTTAAAGTAGAATAAATTTGCTAAAATGAGCCGTAATACTGCTATTTACTTCCAATAGTTCCCGAAATATAACTTTTAAAAAGCAACCTTTCAAAAAAAATGTACTGAAATATTATTAGTTAGTGAATTTATTTTGAGAAATGTATATCTTAAAAACCATTCGACGTACATATGTCTTAGCACTCAAATTAAAGCTAGTTTAATGTACTGTAAATTAGTTTATGACGTTTATCTACGTAGGAGTAGTTGCTTTGATGATATTTGCTTAAATAAATTGATTTATAGTAGTTCGGAAAAAATTTCATTTACAAATGTTAATTCATATGCGAATAAAATAAAAACTACTACCCTTAGAAAGATACGTGACATAAACTACTTTATAGTAAGTTAAATTACCTTTATCTTGAGTGCTGGCAGACATATGTACATCTTATGGTTTCCGAGATATATATTTTCAAAAATCAAAAATGTTATCCGAACAACTAGAAATTAACTTAACTAAAAAATCTTGTCAATTGATTCTGTCACATATCGTAAGAAATACTACTCCCACGAAGATAAACGCTATAAACTACTTTGTAGTACATTTAACTAGCTTTAATTTGAGTGCTGGCAGACAGCACTCTATGTTGAGGTAGAGATTTTCCAAAATGAAGTCACTAACTACTGCTTTTTATGTACATTGTACACAAAAAATTATATCTGGGGAACTATTGAACGTAATTATTTTTATTAGGGTTCATATTTTAGCAAATTTACTCTTCTTAAAATAATGTTCTCTAAAATAGGTTTTCTAGTGTTGCTGGTAGAGGTATAGAGCTCCAAATCAAAAATTTAAAAGTTTTTTTTAATGTTTTGCAACAGTTGTCATTTTTTATTACCCCTATCTATACTCGGCAGACTCATCAATTTAGACTAGTAATTACACATAGTTTTCATTAAAGTAATCAAAAATTGGGGTGAAATAACAGCGTTTTTTTCTCCCCGGCTCTTGTACTTAACTTTTTTTGACCAAACATTGATAGACTGGTAGACGCAAATGTTTTCCTAGATTTCTAAATCACAAAATGCGAGTGAATATTTGCGACTGTAAGGACAAATGTTTAGATTTCCTGTATAAAAACAAAAAATATTTGTAAAAAGAATTACAATCCGGAAACCATGGGAATGGATAACATTTGGTGCAATTCAAATGTAATGACTTTGTAATACACCGTTTATAAATGAATTTTTAGGAATGTGAAAAAAAAATGTCGCACGAGGTTCCAATTGTTTTAATAATAAGGAAATACGGATGTAGTTCGTGACGGAGATTTTATTGTTTAAAAAAATGCTCTCTTTAGATAAGAGGAACATCTTTTTTTATGCAGGAATGTATGGAATGTTATTATCGAGCGTATGAAGCAAATGAGAAGAAAAGAAACTCTAGTTTTTATTCAAAATAACTTCCGTTTGCTTGAATTCATTTCTCCCAACGCTTAGCAAGGTAAGCATTCCTTGTTCAAAGAAACTTTTCCGTTTGGTGTCTGTTAACTCGAGAAATGAATTTGTTTTCTCGTTTTCATTCTGGACTATTTAGGTTTTGTAAACCTGCGTTAGGCGGTTTGAAAATATCGATATCCGTCGGAAACATTTGAGGCGAATGAGTAAGGTGGATTTTCAGATCATGTAGTATGAGTATAACGTGTTTGCTAGTTAACTTTATAAGATTTACGTTATCTGAACTCATTTAGCTAATGTATTATATAGAGCTTTTTAAAATGTCTTTATAAAGACTTACTGGTGGAAAACTAGGGAAGCCCAGTGGGATGAAAGTTCTCCGAGTAAATTAAAAGGAATCAAAAGGGTAGTAAAACCATGGTCGAAATTCTACCGCAACAGCCGCAGGGAAGAAGTTGCTCTAACCCGCTTGAGAATAGGCGATTCTCTGCGTAAGGCACTCTCGCCTGATCAGAAAACTGCCACCTCCAACGTGCAAATATTGTCTGTCCATTCTCACGATTAAACATATTTTTGAAGAATCTACTCACTATTTGCCAACAATAAACAGAATAGGACTGACTCCAAATTTATCAGACGCTCCCACAGATGAGAAAGCTTAAGTTACATTAGTATTTAAAATTTTAAAAGCACATCTCCTTTCTAAATTATAACACCCCTTCGGTTTTATTTTATTTAATTTTTTTGTGTATTAATTTTATTTTATTTATTATTAATTTTTACATTTGTTAGAATCACGTGTGTGTTTGGGAAGAGGGGGGTGAGAATGCGTGCGTGCATGTGTGGTGTAAGTAGCTTGATCATAATAGCATGCCATAGGGGTTGATGACCGGAGGGTTTTACGCCTTTAAACAACAACAACTAGGGAAGCCTTAGGCTCATTTAGGGTTATGACATACTTTGATTGTGTATTGTGAACCCTCTTGACTATTAGCTAACAAACTTAACAAAAACTTCAATACTTCTTGGTACGAAGTTATATCGATACTGTAATCACAGTATAGACGGATCCAGAGGACAAAAAAAAATTTAATAATATTTGATAATTATTTTAAAAATTATTTTTCATTGTATCCTCCATGTTTTCATCCTGACAAAACACGATACATAATGAAGGAAGTAGATGTTTTATATTTTAAATTGAATCCAGACCATTTTCTCTGCTATTTTTCTATACAGACATCGTATAGCGTTGCTTTATATTACTAGTGAAACAAATTAAGTCAAGATTTTCTTGTTTTGAGTTATTTGGTTTTTCCTGTCTAAAATCTTAAAAAGATTAAACTTTAAAGGATTTATTAACATCTTAAATATCTACTAACAAAAAAAAAAATTATCAAATTTCTTAAAACTTTAATTTTCAACTTAGTATATTTTACTGCAAACCAACGATATATTCTAAGTTAGTTAGTTAGTGTTCCGATCATTTTTTTTATCGGAATTCGTGTGTAGCTTTAAATCAAAATCCTTGAGAAACTTATCCTAAAACGCCTGTACCCCATCCTAGATTCCAACCACATAATTCCAGATCACCAATTTGGATCCTGAACATCCCACTCCACTATCCAGCAATGCCATCGTGTGGTTGATGTAGTCTCATCTTGATTGGAGCGCGGAATGTACTGATCGGGAGTCTTTCTTGATGTAGAACAGGCTTTGGATCGAGTCTGGCAACCAGGACTGCTATACAAGATCCGTAAATTCCTACCCCCTACATATTATCTCATTATCCGTTCTATCTCTGAGGCAGGTTATTTCAAGAAATCACAACAGCGCTTATTCATCCCTGTTTCTTCAGTCTGCTGGTGTACCTCAGGGTAGTATCCTTGATCCTATCCTTTATACAGTTTTTACAGCTGACATCCCAACCCATCCTAACACTATTCTCACCACGTATGCCGATGACACATGCCTATTGTCAGTGAATAATGATCCTTCCATTGTATCCCAATCCCTCCAATCCCACATCACCACCTTTGAAGAATGGTGCCAAAACTGGAGGATTAAAATAAATTCCAATTAATCTCACCAAATCACATTTACCCTTCGTCGTAAACCTTCGTCTTTTAATAATATTATACAGTATCTTTTAATAATACCCCACTTATTCCTGTTGAATAGATCCGTTACTAAATCTGGACAAACGACTGACATGGAATCCTCATACAAGACTGAAAAGACAGGAAACCGCTCGTCGATTCCCACTATTACAACATTTACTAGACAAACGGTCTAAACTTCCAATCCATTACAAAAGACTAATGTACATGACTATTATAAGGCCTATCTGGACATACGGAATTGAGCTATGGGGCTCCACTAAACCATCTAATTCCTCCCGAATCCAATCCTTACAGTCCAAAAT